>NW_027397112.1:269213-399556 GCF_003265705.2 Callorhinus ursinus | reverse complement strand
AAGAAAGAAAGAAAGAAAGAAAGAAAGAAAGAAAGAAAGAAAGAAAGGAAGGAAGAAAGAAAGAAAGAAAGGAAGAAAGGAAGGAAGAAAGAAAGAAAGAGGGAAAAGTCTTTCGCTCACAAGAAGGAAAATAAGCTGGTTGGGGGCCAGGCACACACAGGAATTCAACTTGGCCTGACCATCCCACTCTGATGTCAATACTCCAGGGGAGCCAGCTAATTATGGGCTCCCTGCTGCAGAGCTTTTTGAAGAATAAGGCTTCTTTTGAGATGTGACTAATTACCCCCTACCTGACTTTAAGACTAGATTTTTATGTCTGAGCCTTTTTCAAAATGAGTCTTCCCAGGGTTGCTGTCTGCCCAAGTGGACTAAGATGGAAGAGTGAGGGAAAGGCAGGGGTCCAACAGGAAAACGGGAAATGGAAAATCCACCCACCTCTGACGCCCAGTGGGCCTAGCCTCCTCCCCTCCAAACCTCTGGCCTGAATTGCTAAGGAGTAAAATGGGGCTCCACCTTCCTCCTTCCCCACCCAGCTCCGGTGGAAGTGTTAATGAGGGCCTGGAGGGCTGGGGCCCTGTGGAGGGGAGGGGGTTGCACAAGGGTCTGCAGGCCAGGTGGATGAGAGGGAAATGTGGGAGGAGAGAGAGGGAGGAGGAAGGGGAAGATGGGGAGGGGGAAGGGGGGAGGGGGAGGGGGGAGGGGGAGGGGAAGAATGGGAAGCAGCAGAGGAGGAAGGCACCACAGGAGGCTCTGCTGAGAAAGGCGAACTCAGACTCCAGGAGGAGCGCCATGGCCAGGGCTCACGGTCCTAAGAAGACGCAATAAGGAGAAAGAAGGCAGGACGGTGGGAGGGTGAGGATCCTGCGTGTGCCCGGGGACACTGGCCTAATCGGCTGGCTGTGTCTGCACAGCCTGGGAGGGTGTCAGAGCCTTGTCTGAAACTGAAGAGTATTATTACTGCACCCCAGGTGCAAAGACCCGGGGAGCATTTTTCCTGAGCCTACGTTCCGCAGAGCCTTAGCGGAGGCAACCGTGAGGTCCGGGGGAAACGGGCAGGGGTTCCATTAGGGCTTGTGAACAACTGGTCAGCTGTAATAGCTTCCCAGAAGAGGGTGTGTTTGAAGGGGTCTTGTAGAATGAATAGGAGTTCACTGGGTGGACAAGGAGGAAAGAGCATGCCAGCCAGAGGCAACATCACACATAAAGCCCAGAGGTGAAGAGTGGCGGGGAACGTTCAGGAAGGGCAGCTGCTTGGGCCTGGCAGAGTGTAGAGCTGTAGGGGCAGCGTGGCTGGATGCGGCACCACTCCTGGGAACATTGCGAGGGATGCCCAGAGCCCCGGGTGGCTGCAGACCAGGGGGTGTCCAGCAGAAGCATCCAGCAGAGGGGGGGTGGAGGGCTCGGTGGCGGGGGGGGCTGGCAGGTGTGGCAGAGTCTACAATGACTCCTACGTTCCTGGCTTGGGTGGCAGGGCCAATGGCGAGCCCACGCAACGGGCAAGAAATGAGAAGGAAGAAGTGTGACAACGAAGCAGTGAGTTTGCTTTTTGACATTTCAGTTTTGAAGCCGCAGGAGCCTGCAGATGGGGACAGCGAAGAGGCAGCCGGACATACGTGGCAGGAGCTGTAGAGGTAAGGGGTCATCCGTGTGTATGTGACCCCGTGATCTTCTCTCTGGTCACTTAAATTGTGACCCCACTGTCTTTTCCCAGGCTTCCAGGAATCTGGCCACATCTAGAACAGAACAGCTGAGCCACTTGGGGAGGGCAGACTCTCGGCTGGGAATGGCGGGGAGGCTGGGCCAGAGCTTCCCGGGAGGAGCCCCACTTTGTGGCACGGGATTCGTCAGGACCGAGCAGCACCCCACACTCCAGATAGAACGTTCTCCATCGGCCCCTCCTGGTCCGTTTGGCTGAGCCCCTGCTCACGTATGGAGCAAAATGCCATTGAGAAGCAGGTCGGCTCCCTGAGGGGCCTTCGGCCAAGAAGCCTAGAGCCCTTCTCCAGCAGGATGGCTCTAGAAGGCACAGGCCACGCACAGGCTGAACCGATGGATGAACGATCAAAATTTGGCCTGAGCCTTTTGGGAGGAGCCCGCCGTTTCTTCCAGTTCCCCGGGGAGCATGCATGGTTGGGCAGCCCCCTCGTGTCTGTTGGCAGACGCCAGCTCCCACTACAGGCTCCTCCGAGTGGCTGGACCGCATGCCCCCCTCCAGCAGGCCTGTCTTCGTCGTCCTGAGTCAAAGGCCTGCTGGCAGGTACCCCTGGCCAGGCCGATTCCTCCTGCCTCTCGGGTGGGGAGTGGAAATTGGATTAGCCTCTTTGGACTTGCATCCTGGCCGTGCTGGGAAATTGCAAAGCTCTTTATTCCCCTCTCCCTGAACTCTGGATGCATAGCAATAAGCCCACTTTAAGGGACACCGCCAAAGTCAAGAGGCCTCCTCTATGACCCTGGTCACAAGGCTCGAGGACCAGACCGTGCCTCAGAGAGGAGCCGCAGTGGCCACGTGGCAGTCTGGGATCACCAGTGCAGAACAGGTGATACTGTCCCAGACGAGACCAGAAGGAACGGCGGGTCGCGAGGACCCTTCCTGAGGAAGGGGTAGGGGGTGGATCTCTGGGGGAGAAAAGGGGAGACAGACACAAAGGATGTTTGATGAGAAGGGAGAGACCCCCTTCCCCGGCTTGGCGGCCTCTTTCTTACCATGGCAGAGCCCACGCACCAATTACTCCATCAAGTTAGATATTAGAGAATCCAACTTCATTAGAGCTTCGAGGCGCCCAAAACGTGAATCATGGAAAGCTTGCTATTCTGCAGGAGACTTTCTCTGGGAAGGAAAACACACACACACACACACACACACACACACACACACACACACACACACACTTTCATTTTCCTTTGAGGTTAATAGAAGGCTAATTTGAAAGCACTCGGTTAATGAGAAAGCTAAAAATACCTCTTGTAGGCTCACATGCCTCTGTCCTGGCCTCGGCAGCTCCAGCCTCTCTGGAGCACGAAGCCGGCTTTGGGAAGACAAAGCGGCTCCGCACACCAAGGACCAGCACCCACCCCACGCGTGTCCCCAGATGGGGTAGGGCAGGTCTGGGCTGCGGCCACCAGGATGGCGCAGGGGACAGTCACACTCAGCATGTGCCACCGTGAGGAGATCTCACGGCTGCCAGGGCTTCGGGGAGTGGGGAGGCTTCCCTCGCCTAGCCCTACCCCGATCTTCCCACCGGGGGCTCGTCCTGGTGGAGGACAGAGCTGTCCCCCAGCTGAAGGGCCTGGACAGTAACCCTTGGAGGTGGTCACAACAGCTCATGGGGTGACTAAAGCCCAAGAGCAAGAAAGATGTGGCTTGGGGCAAATGAGGAGGGAGGCCCGATTTGAGCCTTTTGGACTCGTGTGTGTGTGTGTGTGTGTGTGTGTGTGTGTGTGTGTGTGTGTGATTGCGTGTGAGAGCTGTTCACAAGGGAAGAGGAAGGTCCTATGTGTCTGACAATAGGATCTGGGGTCCAGCAGGGAAGCCATCAGGCTCTCTCTTCCAGCCTCTCTGCACACCCGGGGTCCAGGCCGATGGGTGTGGGTTTAAAGCTAGCAGGGGGGAGGGGGGGCTCCCTCGGGGCTCCCTCCCCTGCCCGGCAGCGGGCCTCGGTGCTCATGAGATGTTAGGGTTCTCTTTTCTCTGTAGCTCAAGCTTTCCAGGAAACTGAAGGGAACGGAATAGGGAAGGAGAGGTGGCAGAGGAGGGAGGGGCCTGTGCTCTGCCTCCCACCCCAGCCTCTGCACACATTCAGCCCAGAGCAGGCTCCTCCGAGGGCCTGGGGGGTGGGTGGCACCCCTCCTGGCTGGTGCAGCAGGCACTCCCGCAGAGCCCCCACCCCGGAGCCCCCACCCCGGTGCAGTTCCCACCCCCACTGCCGAGAGACGCTTCTCCTCTGTCTGTCCCCTCCAGCCTTTGTCAGTGACACGCGTATTTCTGCCATTTCCAGAACGCCATCAGCAGATGCTTTGAGTATCAGAAACACATGCCAGACCCCTCCCCTGCCCCTACCCCCACGCCCCCATCTGGCCCTGGCAGAGAGAAAGACGGGGCAAGTGTAGCTACAGCAGGTGGAAGGCAGACATGGACACCCGTCTTCTAAATTCCTCCCCCACCCCCAGCCCCCCACCCCGGGCTCCAAGGTCAAGGAACCAAGGCCCATTCATTAATCCCCGAAACCAGCCTTTATTAAAGGCCTGCCGTGCTCCGACGACGAGGAATGTCACTGCCAGGAAGGAGAGCACACGGTGGCTCATTCGCATAGAAGATAAATATTAAACAAAGAAATACACTGAACCTACGTACTGAGGAGTCTCCTCTTGTTAGAGACACACGTGAGATGGCTTTATGCGTCCCTATAACTTCCCCTAACCACCTTCTGTCGAGTCCCCCTCGCCTACTCCCTTGAAGACATTTGGCCAAGTTATATACATTTCAGCCATGCCCAGTTATTAGAACTGTCTCATCCCAGCACTTACTCTGATTCATTGTCAAACTTTGGTCTCTGTGAAATGCAGAGTGCTGGTCCTGCCTCCCGGCCAGCATCCTCAGCACGGCACACCTGGTTTGGTTGTGGGGGTTTGGAGGTGGGGTGTGAGGTCTGCTCATCACCTCCTCCCCCTCAACTTCCCTGCCTGAGGTTGTCCTCTTGCCGGTTGGTTGCCGGTGGCCTTTCTACGTCCGGCCGCCATCCCTCCCCGCACTGTTAGGGGGCAGTCAGACCCTGTGGGGGCCTCCTTCCAGCCTCATTCATTGATCTGGGGGGCCCAGCTCCTACTTCTTCCCTCCCCTGCCCCCATCCTTCCAATTCTCGCCCAGCAGGAGACTTTCTTGGATGGGGTATCTACAAAATGGCTGAAGCCCAGCTCCCTTACATGGGGTTCCCTGGCTGTCCCTGGGGCACCCAGCTTCTTGAACCAGCCCTGGCCCCATCCTGCTCAGGAGCAGGAGGCCACCAGAAAATCTGTGGGGTACACTAATGGCCAACCGGGAAGCCAGCCACCCTGCTCCTCCGGGAAGGGGGGGAACAGCCTTCCCTTACAAACCGTGCACTTGAGCAAGGTCAGCTTCCTCTATCCTTCGGCTGGTTTGGGGTGGGTATGACTCTAATTGCTAATGGTAACAAGGGGCGAACTAACATCCGTGGAGCAACCCCGTTTTCCAGGCTCATGCACACACTCATTTAACTTCACATCAACCTGTGGCATGGGTGTTGCTGAGGTCTTCATTTTAGAGGGGGCAAACGGGGGCACAAGGAGATGATGCAGCACATCCAAGGTCAGAGGATGGGAGTGCCAGCAGCTGGATCCAGATCCTCCCAGGCTGGCTCTGCAGCACCCCCTGAACCCTGTGGGCTGTGATGGCGGTGGGGGCGGGGGGGCAGGGCTCTCTGAATATAAAAGCAGGTGTATTGAGCGCCTTTCCCCTCCTTCAGGGGCAAGTTCCTCCTAAAAGCAAGGGGCACTGCCAGGAAGGTTTTAAAGCAGAGTTAGGGCAGATTCTGCAGACTGGGTCCCAGGAGAAGTAGCTGGCCCGGTCACACAGCCACTCACATGCTCATGGGCCACCTCAGAGTCCTTGCCTGGTGTCCTGCAGCCCACCCAAACTCCCTTCCTTTAGGTAGTAGAGGGGGAAGCTGGAGGGGGGAGACAGGACAGGTGGGCTTGCCTTAGTGTCTGGGGGACCCCCCTAGACTGACTGGGAACACCTGGGCAGCAGCCTCCAGCCCGGCAAAGGAAAGGCAGCGGGGTCTCCCGGCCTCGCCCCGTCCTTCGGAATCCCATCCGTCTGGGGAATACGTCGCACTATGGAACATAACTCTGTAAGGTGCGGCTAACGTTCTGTGGACACAGCACACTCCGCCACCGAGGGCGAACGCCACCCCCTCCCACAGCCTGGTCCGCAGACCCGGCGTCCTGCCCACGGTGCCGGGACCTCCCCGGAAATGAGGAGGGAGCCGAGCACCAGTCCTGGGGCAGCTGGGAGGAGCCAGTCGTCCCCCGGAGCCCAGGCATAGAGACCACGGACCTCCTGGCTCTCAGATGGGGAGTGCGGCGACAGCGGGCCCAGTGGTTGCTGTGGGCTCCTGGGTGCAATTCTGGTTCTGAGCCCACTTCTAACAGCTCCCATTACCTAACTGCCTGGCAGACGGCACCCGGTTTAACCTGGAGAATAACCCCGTGGGGAAGGTGTTTTCCCCACTATATGATTGAAGGAACAGGCCCACCACACTGGGGCTCCCGCGTCAGAACCGGAGTTCAAACTGCTGTGATTAATTCCCTCTGCTCTCAACCCCTCTGCCAGGATGCCCAGCAGATCACTCAAGCTCTCGGCACCCCCATTCCCTCATCTGCAAAAAGGCGGCCTTAGCTCCCACTTTCTCCAGCTTCGAGAAGGCTTAGTATTGACAGAGGGCCTGGCTCAGTGCTTGCATGTGATTGCATTAGTTTGGGGTTTTCCAGAAAAACAGAACCAACAGATGTGAATATATTTAGAGAGAGTGGGAGAGGGGGGGAGGGAAGGAGGGAGGAAGAAAGAGAGAGAGAGAGAGAGATTTATTTTAAGGAGCTGGTTCATGTGATTTAGGAGGCTTGGCGAGCCCATCTGATAGGGTAAGCCTGGCAGACTGGAGACTCAGGAAATAAATGCAGTTTGAGTCCAATGGCCATCTGTTGGCAGAATTCCCTCTTTCTTGGGGGAGGTCAGTCTTTGTTCTAGTCAGGCCGTCCACTGATTGGGCGAGGCCCACCCGCCCTATGGAGGACCATTGGCTTTACCCAAAGTCCACCAATTTGAATGTTAATCTTATCCAAAAAACCACCTTCACAGACAGATCCAGAGAGATTGACCAAATATCTAGGCACTGTGGCCCCACCAAGTAGACACATAAAATCAAACATTCCTCCATGAGCCATTCTGGGCAGAGGTGCTGCCCCCTGCTGTCCGCATCCATGGAGTCTTTGCCGTGGGATAGAACACCGGTGGCTGGTGTCTGTATGTACATGGTGTGCCCATGGGAATATGGGGTGATCGTGAGTCAACGCGTGGGCCCATACACTGCTGTAAAGGCATAGGATGCCCCTGAGGGGGTGAGCCAAGCTGCTCCCAGACCCTGGGACCACAGGGGCCACTTCACGGACCCATTAGGACCAGGGGGAGAGCAGTAGGAGGAGGCAGCCAGAATGAGGTACAAATCCTGACTCCTGGCCGTGACCCTGGAGAGAGCAGCTCGCCTCACTGCGATTCAGTTCAGCCTCAACCAAGCGGGAACAATGAAGCCGGCCACATCCGGCTGCGGGAGGATGCAATATGCCCTCATGGATGTAAAGCACCTAGCTGGGCCCGGCCAGCCACACAGTCAACGTAAGCTTCTTCCCTCCCCAACCTTGCCGATGAGAAGACCACGTCCAAGGCTCCAAGGCAGAGCAGAAACTTAATTAGGATTGGAAAAATGTGAATTCCAAGGCTTATTAAATTCATGATATTTTTACTTACCATGTACCCAGAAATATATTTAGCAAAGCAATTTACACCATCATTGGCTGATGGATGGTGGTTTTCCAAGCTGAGTTTGAAGATGTAAATGGGCTCCAATCAGGGCTTTGCCGGGGGACGACATTCCCCTCCAGACAGCCCCCGGCCTTTGGGTTCCAGCCTCACGGGGGAAGGCCTCCCAGGGCGGATGAAGGGCCCCGCGCCCCCACCCTCCACGGAGGCTCTGCTGGGATCGCCTCTGCCAGCAGGGGGGGGGACGAGGCGGGGAGCAGAGAGGCAACATGATTAACAGTGATCACAGGCATTTATCCAGCACTCCCCTCGTTCCAGAGGCGGAGTGCTTTACCTTTGGTGACTCATTACCCCTCCCAGCAACCCCGGGAGATAAAGAGCACCCAGGTACCTCTTCCTCCCAGGTGTGCGACCTTGGCCCAATTGTTTAACCGCCCCCCCCCCATGCCTCAGTTTCCTCCTCTGCAAAGCAGGGATAATAAAATCTATACGTGATGAGCCCTAAGCACAGTGTCTGGACTGCATAAACACTCAAATCCGATATCAGTGTGGCCGTGAAAGGGTAGCTTACTTGCTCAAGGTCAAGTGACTAGTAAGAAGTATGGGCCAGACTCAAAATCAGGTGTGCAGACTCGGAAGCTCTTAACTGCAGGTAAAGATGGGCCTGCAGGATGCTGCTCCCCAGTCCAGGCCTCTCTCCTCATCTGGCTTTTATGTCCAAGTGTTAGCAGGGGGGGCGTCAGGGAGGGCGTGGCCAGTGAAGTTTGGCTGGACTTCCCCCTCGGCACTTGCATCCAGGAAGCCCAGGCAGGAATCAACGCTTTTGTGACCTGCTAACTCTGCGTGAGGTGGAGGCTCCGTCCCCAAGGTCCACGCTACCCGGGGGCAGACCGGCAGCAGCATCCTAGCCCGGCCCCTTGCATCTTCTGTTTGTCACTGTCCTCCCTTCTGAGCTGCCCTTGTCCGAAACAAGGCCTTGCTGGAGTAGGGTAGGCAGCTCGCCTTGAAATGTTATTTACTGAAATAATTTGCGTACGAACCAGATTGCTAATGCAAAGCTGAATCTCACCCCCACTCAGATTAAATCATCACCAATTCCAAATGAACTGATCTGACTGTACACACAACACTGGACTGAGGAAGGCTGGCGAGCTCAGGATCCTCCTGCCGGTGTGGGGAGCTCTTTCCCAGGAGAGGAGCTGTGTGGAAATATTGCTGGGAAGCAGGGTAGCCTGGCAGGCGGGAAACTGGTGCCCCCCAGAAGAGGCTGCCTCCCCCAAAAGAATCCTGTGAGCTCTCTCCTTCCGGGATTGCGTGCTTCCGGAATTGTATGTTCAGGGCATCCAGTCTTCCTCCCTCACTTCCTTCTGTGCTGACCCTTGGGACCTATAGAAATCTTACTTGTGCTTCAAAATGACGCTTCCACCCTGAAGCCACCCGGGGTTTTCCCAAGTGGAATTGCTCCTTCCTTCCCATGACTTCTGTTTATGTCCCCTCTCCATTTGTGGGCTTATTATCATGACAAACTCAACTGTAGCTCCTTTAGCCTGAAAACTGAAAGCTCCTTGAGGCCAGACCCCTTTATCTTTTATCATCTCCAAGAACTTGCCCCCAAATCTGCCTGGTGCTTAGCACATTTACTGTATATGGTGGCTACTGAAGAAATATCTGTTGACTTGAATTGAGATATATTCTAGAAAGATGTCTTTTTAATTACTTTGAGCAGAAAGAAACTCCTGTATTAAAAACAGCAATCTAGGGGCGCCTGGGTGGCTCAGTCGGTTAAGCGACTGCCTTCCGTTCAGGTCATGATCCTGGAGTCCCAGGATCGAGTCCCGCATCGGGCTCCCTGCTCAGCAGGGAGTCTGCTTCTCCCTCTGACCCTACCCTCTCTTGGGCTCGCTCTCTCTCTCTCTCTCTCTCTCTCTCTCAAATAAATAAATAAAATTTAAAAAAAATAAAATAAAAACAGCAATCTAAGTAGAATTAGTTTGTAGGAAGGAAGAACTCTGGCTAAGTGGAGCAGCACCCAAGGGCACAGAGCCCACCAGCTGGGTCTCCTCCTGGGCCACTCCCCAACCCCCCACCAGACCCCTTGGCACCCATATAACCCCAGTCACCCACCACACAAAACCAGCAACCAGCAGGGCGACAGGGACCTAGAGAACCATCTCTCGAGGGAGGGCAGCCAATTGCACCGGAAGGTTCTCAGAAAGCCGGGCAGATGGGAGCCCACTTCACCCCACATCGGACTCCTTGTGATCATACACAAGGGGCTTCATGCAGCCATGGGCCACTGTAAGAATCTGTGTAATGTTTCAAGAAGCAACGTTCCAGCCTCACTCCTCCTCCCGATGGGCCTGATGCCGAGCCCAAAGCACCTGGTGGGGAAGCCCTCAGCCCCTCGAACTCTCTCTGTATCTCTTCCCCTGCCCCTCCAAGACCTCCCGGTGGTGTCCCTCTTCCAACACTTCTGGCAGGCAGCGGGGACTCACTTTAGACGCCAAAGGACTCCAGAAGTGCCCTAAAAAATCTGACTTGCAAATCCACTCCAATAAGTGGAGTGTGTAACAGGTCACACCATCAAGGGCTGCATTCCCAACAGTGAAAATGGGCCATTACCCTCCCTTGATCTTACGGGGTTTGTGTGGGGCTCTTCCTCTGAGTAGCTGGCTTTCTCCACTGCAGGTGGCCACAGAGGAGTGGCGGAGACCTGAGGAGAGGGGAGGCAAGCAGCAGCTTTGCTGGGGTGGGGGGGCTGGGGCTGGCTCTGGGGACACAGAGGCTGGACCTGTTTCCTAGGGTTCCAGATGCCCCAGAGATGAGCAGAGACTGAGGGCACATCAGGAGGCACTCTCCTGCTTCTGGGGGATCATAGGAATTCCAACCCCGGAGAGTGAGGCTTGGCTTTGCCCCACCCCATCCCAGGGTCAGCTGTCCCCATGTTGTCATTACCCTCCAGCAAAGACACACATTGCGCCTCTTAGCCTCTGCAAACAGTAAATAATCATAGTAATAACACAAAATAAAGAATGCTGAATATGGTTTTCATTTTCAGGTTATAAAAGTAAGACATACGATTGTGGAAAACTTGAACAGTGCACAGAGGCATCAGGAACAAAACTAAAGCACATAATCCACCACGAGGGTATATACTGTGAACTTATTGATGCATTTGTATCAAGATTGTAAACCGAACGGCTTCCAGTCTCCCTCTGATGGCTGTCCCGTCTCTTGTGTCTCAGCCACCGACACCGAGGAGGGGGGAGGGTCTGGCTGGCCCCATCCCGGGCCAGGAGAGAACACCCAGCCCAGGAGGGAAAGGAGGACAATGGCATGCATTAGCCAATCGAGTCAACGACTTATAAAGTTAAACATTTATATTTTTTTAATTTTTTTTAAGATTTATTTATCTATTTTGAGGGAGTGAGAATGAGAGAGAGAGAGAGAGAGAGAGAGAGTACACGAGAGGTGGGAGGGTTAGAGGGAGAAGCAGGCTCCTCGCCGAGCAGAGAGCCCGATGCGGGACCCGATCCCGGGACTTCAGGATCATGACCTGAGCCAAAGGCAGTCACTCAACCAACTGAGCCACCCAGTTTAGGCGCCCTAAAGTTAAACATTTAAAAGGCAAAGAGATTCAGAGTTAATCAAATAGTCAATTAGTCAGAAGGTTGAAGGAGGGCGCCTGGGTGGCTCAGTTGGTTAAGCGACTGCCTTCGGCTCAGGTCATGATCCTGGAGTCCCGGGATCGAGTCCCGCATCGGGCTCCCTGCTCGGCGGGGAGTCTGCTTCTCCCTCTGACCCTCTTCCTTCTCGTGCTTTCTATCTCTCATTCTCTCTCTCAAATAAATAAATAAAATCTTTAAAAAAAATTTTTTTTAAGAAGGTTGAAGGAGATAAAAACAACCACTTCCGTGTTAGGCTTTACATATTTAACAAGTGAAGTCACCTCCTGTGTCCTACTCAGAAATACCTCTCTCCAGACTATGACATCCTACAGTTTTGACTGTCATGCCCCCCCGCAACCACTTGGCCTGCTCACCCCCACACCAGGTCCCTGCACCCTTTACCACATCGATTCACCCATCAGCCGCTATCCAGCGTGCCTCCCTGTGCCTTTAGGAGCTGGTGCTCCTCGTGGAGGTTTCCCTGGGAGAGTTTGGTGGAATTAATGGGGGCATGAAACCTGTTGCAGGAAGGGAGGGTGTGTGTAGGAGGTATTCGGGGCGGTCAGGTGGAAGGTGAAACCCCAGAGGCTAATATGGAATGGAACAACCCAAGGTCAAGGGCTGGGGGACAGTGCACAGCTTTTGGGGCACAGTTGTGAATTCAAAACAAAAAAGCCACTAACCATTTCTGTTTTCCTTTTTCTCAGTGGCTCTCAGCCAGGGGTGATCTTGGCCCCTAAGGCTACGTTAGGAATGTCTGGAGATATTTGGGCTGTCACGGCGGCGGAAGGAGGTGCTACTGTGTCCAGTGTCCGGTGGGCAGAGGCCAGGGATGCCATAAAACCATCATTCAGTGCACAGGACAGACACCCCTTCCCCGCCCCCCCCCACCACCACACAGGAGGAGCAGGCTCCAAATGGCAATAATACGGAGACTGAAGAACCTGCTTTCTCTTCTTTTGTCCCTGTAACGTGCACTTAGACATTCCAAATTCACAGAGGCACATTCTCCCTGCATCCCAAAGGCAAGCCTGGGTGGGGGGACAGAAACACTGAAATTCGAAAACGTAAGTAGCCAAAGACCAGAAGGGGCAGGAACAGGGGGTGTGCGTGGAGCCAGGCATAGTCAGTGTTAACGAATTCATAAACTCGCCCAAAGTTCCCAAGACCCTTGGAAGCCACAAACAGTCCTGCCCTTCTTAGGCTGAGCAAGACATATTCTGCCTGCAAAAGGGTAGGATATCATCTGGGGAGCAAGTGGCACTTTGACAATTTTGTAGGCTGTAAAGAGGAAGGGACAGAGGTGGCAGGGTCTGGCAGGGTATATTCTTTGAACATTAAAGAGATTTGTTCTTCTTGGAGCTCTGCCCACCACCCCAAACTCTGGAGACGAGAGATGGTTACAAAATGGCCACTTGCTCATGCACACCTCCTGAATGGATGTTGGGTTGATTGATGGTGTTTGGAGAGCTATCCTGTCAAGGCCACACCCTGCACAAGGGGCAAGGTCACCCATTGTCAGTTGTCCAAGGACACAGTGTATCCTCAGACTAGAAACTGGAATTTTGAGATGAGCCTCTGGCCTCCATCTCCTGGCTTAGCCCCGAGGAGACCAGTCGTCTGGCCGATGGCTCCTGGTGGTTGATGCCAAGGTGATGCCCAACCAGCTCATCCTCGGAGCAAAGAGGAAGAGATTGGAGAAGAAATTTCACCTTCTCCATGGATTAAGAGGACAGAATTTAGGAAGAAACAGCAAATCTGGGATCAACCTGCTGACCCCACTTACGACAGAGAGAACATCCCTTTCACAGCAGAGATGCAAGATGGAGTAGGAGAATGGGGAAATAGGGATACCCCAAGTATCTGTGTCATCCTCCCTCTTTTTTCAAGAGTTCTCGTATCTCCCAGAAGCTTCTAGAAAAGGCCTAGCATTTGGTGTGAATTTAATTGGCAGATGTTCATCTACTTCCTGAGCATTTCCTGAGCACCTACTGCATACAAAGCACTGTGCCCCACACCGAGCACAGTGCCTGTCATACAGTAGGTACTTAAAATTGGTTTGCTTGGGATCTGTGGGTGATTGAGAGATTGTCCCTGTGACCAAGGAGTTTATGATCCAGTGAGGAAGACAGACATGCCAGCTAGTACTTCAAGGCAGAACGAAGCAAGTACATCACCTCTCAGCTAAAAGCGAAGCACAGCTCCTGGGGCCCAGAGGGCTTAGAAAATTTCTTCCTTGAGTGGACCCTAAAAAATTGGGAGATTCTTTCCCAAAATACACCAGCTCACCCTTCCCCTTCCCCTCTGCAGAGTTGAGTCTGTGAAGCCATCTTTTCCTGTTCCTTTCTCCATTGAGACTGCGCTCTCCGCAGGCAATGGGACAGTCTTGGCTTTGGGGACTGACTGGAGACCACATACTGGATGGGGGACACTGGTACTGAGCCTTGGTTACCTCATCTGGAAAGGGGGCATTTTTTTTGTCTTCCACAGAGGGTGTTGTGAGAACCACGGGTGCAAAGTGGTGGTCACCACGCGGTGGCGGGCTCCCAGTACACACAGGTGTGTCTCCGTCCTGGGATGGGCTATGCGTGTAATAGATCACATGGGTTAAGGCTCCCAGAGCCCAGGGTCTTCATCTTCTACATCTTCCCGCATCTCCGCAGTGTGTGGTGCAGCATTTGCCCGTGTCAGTGCTGGATAAGGGCCTATCGGTTGAACATTTAACACCACGTGCCTATTGTTACAAGGACATTTTCTTTTTTTTTTTTTTAAGATTTTATTTATTTATTTAACAGAGAGAAACACAGCGAGAGAGGGAACACAAGCGGGAGGAGTGGGAGAGGGAGAAGCAGGCCTCCCGCCGAGCAGGGAGCCCGATGCGGGGCTCGATCCCAGGACCCTGGGATCATGACCTGAGCCGCAGGCAGACGCTTAACGACCGAGCCACCCAGGTGCCCCTACAAGGACATTTTCAAAGCCAAAAATTGTGGCATGCCTAACAACGACAAGCACATCCAAGGCAGGGACAGATGGGACACTCTCAAGAAGGCCAGTCCTCAGAAGTCAGGCTCTTCGGGTCACAAGATCGGCACCAACCTACCAGCGTGTCAGATATCCCCATCACTTTCGGGAAGTGCTATTTTTCAGGGGGAGAATGATGAGTCCCAAGAGAAATTAAGTGACTTGAGCTAGGTCACAAAAAATATAATGTTCCAAGAATCACTGCCAACTTCATCCTTCAATACTTCCCTTTGTCTTAAAAAGTGCAAGTGTGGTAGGAGAAAATCTACTCAAAAGGGAAGGAAATTTCCCATGACATTCAGATTGCCCAGGGGACACAATGGGGCATGCGGCAGAGGGGTCATCTGGGCAGGAGACCAGGGGTCAACAAACATTTTCTGCAAAGGGCCAGATGGTATTTTCAGCTTTGCAGGCCCAACAGTCTTTGTACAAGCAGTCAGCTCTGCCACAGTCATGGGAAAGGGGGCCTAAACACACAGATGGGTGAGCATGGCTGTGTTTCCAATAAAACTTTATTTGTGGACGGTGACACTTAAATTTGGTTTCATTTTCACACATCATGGAATATTATTCTTTTGACTTTTTCAACCATTTGAAAAAGTAAAAAAAAAAAAAAAAATCATTCTTACCTTGCAGGACATCCAGGCTGGATTTTGCCATAGTTTGCTGACACCCGCTCTAGAGATTTCGGGATGTCAGCGAAGAAGAGCTTTGCATCCTCTCACTTCACACCCTCATTTTCCTCTTTGGAGGGAGGGAAATGTCTGTTCCCTTAGACAAAAGGCTTAGAGGTACAAATAATGTCCTGCCTTCCCTACAAAGCTGCCGAATCGACTTGCCATCTGAGAATGTGAATACCTATTAGTTTTGCCACTAAAAGGGGTGGACAGCCAGATATCAAACTGGAAATTTGTGTTCTAGACCCTCTAGCTCCCTGTCCACAGGCACCAGGGTATGGCACCCCGCCCCACACCCAGCTTGACGATAACTTGTAAGAAATGCGGTGAACTCCAACAGTCAAGCCACGACTCTCTCTTCCCAGAGTCCAGGAAACCAGATATCGGAGGGCTACCCGCTAAACACAGTTTCAGAGATTCTGGTACATCGCTTTGAAATTTGTCCTTTGTAAATTGAACTCAGGGGACCCTTGAAGGTTTATCCATCATACTGTGGCAGAAATAAATGAGGAGCAGGTACTCTGGGGGCTATGACAAAAAAAAAAGTCTTAAGTCCACCGTGGAGTGTAAATGAATGATAGGGAAGCCTAAGGCTTATAAAAAGTAAAAATACCTGAACGGTATGTATGGGCAGAGAACATCGTCATCTGCTCCCCTGACTATTTTAATATGCAGGTTATAGAAGCCTGCGAAAATCATCGGAGGCCTTAGGGCCTGGAGAAGATTTGGCTGGACCTGAAAGAAGTCAGACCATAGGGAAGACAACTTTAGAATAACCTGAAAACATAGAGACATGTGTTCACAGATGAACACTTTCATTCATTCATCAAATATTTATCCCCTGCTTATTATGTTTCGAGCGCTAAGCTAGGTACTGGAAGAAGCAAGCGGAGTAAGACCGAGCACCTGCCTGCGGAATGAGGCTGGCAGCTGCAAGCTGGAAAGGTATCTTAGAGCCCCAGGGCAGCGGCGCTCCTCGGGGCGCAGCCCGCACAGCAGGTGCCCCCTGGAGGAAGCCCGGCTACCTGCAGCCGGCCGCACTCTCCGGCGGACCTGGGCAGTCAGTCTGGGGAGCGGTGCTCAGTGGGTCCCCGCCGGCCGGCAGCATCTCAGCACCAAGTCGGCTCCGGCTCCGGGGAGAGCGGCAGCCCTGAGCGGGTCAGACGCAGCTCAAGTCCTGCTCTCTGCCTGCCCTCCGCTTCTCTTCCCGCTCGGAAAATCGCCCCCGCCCTGCTCTGCAGAGGGAGCTGCCCCAGAAAGGGGGTGGAGGGGTCTGGCGGGGGTTGGGGGGGTGGGGGAGCAGGCAGGCGGAAAGCAAATCAGAGGCTCTGCCTCCACACCCCTTCGTGCTCCCTCCCTCCGGGTCAGCACCCTGTCGCTGCCACCGATGGTTTCATTTTTCTGAGGAGGAAAAGAACAAACGCAGTAGATAATTGTAGTGGAACGGCCGATAAGTAACGTTTGGTCTCCTTTTTACAACCATTCCCTAGAGCCCCATTATGGTAATTTTTCTTCTATAGCTGGCAAATTGTATAACGAGTCAGATGATAAACCAGCAAGCAAGGCAGAAATTTGCATTTTAATACAACTGCCTGTATCAATCTCCCCTCCCCCAATCTGGGGAGGTCAGGGCCTCCTGATCCTGGGTCTCAACTCCCTGCCCTCGGGGCTCCCTTCCCTTAACTCCTGAGCAGGTGATTCCGGAGCACTCAGTAAACACAGCGTTCCACTTTCTACAGACATTATGTAGCATAGGGATTAAGACCCAGGGCCAGCAGGGCCTACTCCAGCTCCCCCGCTTACCGCATGGGGCACCATCCTACACTCTGCCTCAGTTTCCTCTTCTGTAAAATGGGATCGTTATACCACCTACACGATAAGATTTTTTAGTGGATGCCTGAAGCATAGCAAATGTGCAATGAATGTTATTAATGATGTTGTTGTGGCAGTGATGATGATGGTGATGGGTTCTGGGAAGGCCCCTGGGTTCTTAGGACAAGACCGTAGTTAGCAATCAGCCCTGCTCCCTTTGCCCCTTATATGTGCTCTTCCACACCACCTTCACTACCACCTCCTCGGGCCATGGCTCTGCCTTGATATTCAGAGTCCAGGAGTCCTTGAAAGTTTCTGCAATGAAGGTGCCAAGAAACCAGATCATGGGATAATGAAAGATCTCTCTCTCTTACACACACACACACACACACACACACACACACACACAGCACCACCACCAGGCTTCAGCCGAACCATACTGCCATGCTGGGCACACCCTGGGCAAGCCCAGTTTCAGGAATTCTGGAATCGTCCACCCACGGAGTGGTGAATGAGCCCTGGCCTTGAGGCTCATCACCTCCAGCTGTGGGGCTCTGGAAAAGCAAGTCCCTTTCCCCGTCTATGCAGCGCAGGCTACAACATCTCCTGTTGGGAGGACTGCAGGGGTTAACAGATGCCCATGCCTGGCACCCAACAAACACCAGTTGAATACACCAATTAGTTGACTCCAAAAGGCGCTAACAACCTCGGCCAGCTTTTTGGCATGGTGGTTACATTTGGCAGGGACGGCCAGTCCTTTCACGTTCAAGCGAAGCCAAGCGGTATCCAGAAAATCCTGCCAAAACCCCGGGATTATTAGTTTAGCTCCGTAAGTGAGGCCTCTGGGGACTTGGCGTGCCCTATTGTTTGAATTTATAGACAGGGGCTCCTCCAGCAGCCAAGAGGGAGGAAAGGGTTGTGATAACAGCAGATTTTTTGAGGGTTATTTTTAGAACCACAAACAACCCCTTGAGACCATTGGATATTCCAAACCAGACCTGGAAACTGAGTCTATTCTTGCATCATGATGAGCTTTTTGTCCACCCCACCTGGGTGTAGGTAGGGGGGCTGCTTTCTGTACATAAAATGAGTCCCGGACCCGGATGAGGACTTTGGTGACCATGTCACCACTAAGATCACACACTCACTCATGCGTTCTGCACATGTTCACTGACCTCCCGTTATGTTCCAGGTCAAATCCAAACGCTTAAGATACATTCGGCGCAACGCAGACAGCACGTCCTACCTTCATGAAGCATACTTCATGAAGTTCTAGTGTGACGAGACCCACACCACCAGTAAACACGGGATGTAGATGGATTAAACTGTCATTCGGAACATGTGAGTGCTCCAGGGCGGTCAGGTTGAATGTTTCACAGGACATGTACATAGAGTGAATTATAGGCCCCAGTGTTCCACTCCCTCCTTCTAACAGAATCCTTTTTTTTTTTTTTTTTAAGATTTTACTGGGGTGCCTGGGTGGCTCAGTCGGTTAAGCATCTGCCTTCGGCTCAGGTCATGGTCCCAGGGTCCTGGGATCGAGCGCCGCATCGGGCTCCCTGCTCGGTGGGAAGCCTGCTTCTCCCTCTCCCACTCCCCCTGCTTGTGCGCTCTCTCTCTGTGTCAAATAAATAAATAAAATCTTAAAAAAAAAAGATTTTATTTATTTATTTATCAGAGAGAGAGAGCGCACAAGCAGGGGGAGCGGGTGAGCTGCAGAGGGAGAAGCATGTTCCCCGCTGAGAAAGGAGCCCGATGTGGGGCTCGATCCCAGGACCCTGGGATCATGAACTGAGCCAAAGACAGACACTTAACCAACTGAGCCACCCAGGCATCCCTGGCAGAATCCTATGTCCTGGCTCTCTGCGGGTGACTTAGCAGTGCCCCACCACTGCCCTATCCAGGACAGGCGAGGACATTTCCCCACCCCCCACTGAGCCAACCTCGGCCATGTGACTGTTTTAGGCCATTAGCATGTCAACCTCCACGGTGCTGCCGAAGTTGTGCATGTGCTCCCAAGCTCTGGAGCGGCCTCCATGTTTCTGCCAGTGCCATGGGAAGAACACGCCCCGGGGAAAGGAAGATAGGAGAAGGAGACTGGAATCTTCCGGGAAGCCTGGGGGCCAGCCTGGCTCAGCCACACCCAGCCTCCATGAGCCCAATCACAGCTGACTTAACAGACCCTCCAACATGAAAGGAAACGCTGTGGGAGATGCTCTGCATTTACTTTCTGTCGCTGCCATAGCAGACCACCCCAAACAGTCCCTTAAGACAACGCACGTACGTGATCTCACGGTTCTGAGGGTCAGGAGTCTGGGCGGGCTCCAGGGCTTAGAAGGACAAAATGTCGGTGTCAGCCAGCGGGGTCCTTCCCGGCAGGCCCTGGGGAGAACATGCTGCCAAGTTCATTCATGTTGTTGCCTGAATTCAGTTTCTAGAAGGTTATAAGACCCAGGCCTGTTTCCTCGCTGGACATCAGCTGGGAGTTATTGTTATTATTTAGAATCTGCTCTCTGATCCTTGCCTCTCAGAACCAGCAATGACACGTGGAAGGCTTCTCACCCTTGGAATCTCTCTTGACTTCCCCTCTGCCACATCTTCCTTCATCCTCTTCTGTTGCGTTGCACTTTTCTGCCTTTCTTTCTGGTTTTAAGGACTCATGTGCTTACACTGGGGCCACCCAGATATTCCAGGATACTCTCCCTATCTTAAGGTCATCTGATTAGTCACCTTCATTACATCGGCAAAGTCCCTTCACAGCAGTGCCTAGAATGGCGTTCGGTTGACTAGCCATGGGAGGGGGATCCTTTTCTTTTCTTTTTTTTTTTTGAGAGGGGTAGTGGTAGAGGGAGAGAGAATCAGAGAATCTCAAGCAGACTCTCCACTGAACCTGACACGGGGCTCAATCTCACGACCCCGAGATCACACCTGAGCCGAAATCAAGAGTCGGATGCTCAACCGACTGAGCCACCCAGACGCCCCATGGGAATCTCGATGGAATATTTTTAGAGTGCTGTCTACCACAGCCTGTAATTTGGGGTTGTTTGGTACACAGCACCGTCCACAGCAGAAACCTGACGACGAGAATGCTCAAGATGGGCCTCATCAAGAAAGTAACCCCCCAAGCAAAGGCCTTCTCCAAGCTGTCTGCAAGCCACTGTTAGTCATGCCTATGACAGAAATACCTAAGGACGAACAGAGCAACGCAGTGGAGGAATGTGAACTGTGAAAGACCCAGAGAGAAGCAGAGGGGCCCCGCTGATGTCGGGTAAGACAGAAAAGTACTTTATTCTGTAAGCCACTGCGCTATCAGATCTCCCGCTTTGGCCGTGACCACAGAAGTTCACAAGCATGACAGACACTGTGATAGGGAACAGTACGCCGAGGATGGACAGAGTGAATGACAACCGAGCAACAGAGAAAAGAAACACGTCTGATTAAAGACATGCAAAGTGGGGAAGAAGAGCAGGGAGGGGAGAGTCAGACAGTGGAGTTGGGGGAGATGCCGGGAGAACCACAAAGGCTCTGCGGGGGGCCACGCTGGACTAACTGGGGAATCAGGGGGTTGTTAGCTCCTAGAGGCTGGGACGTGGACGGTGACAGCTACCTGCGTCCCATCATGCTTGTAGCCCCCGGCATCTAAGCCTTTATACAGTACACGTCGGATGGGCGCGGTGTGTAACAGGAAACGCCTGTGAACTGACAACTCAGAGGAACGAGCCTGACCCCACCACCTGCCTTACCCCAGGAGAGGGCCCCGACTTCAGTCAATAGCAAGGCAGAGATGAACGACCTTCTCATGGTGATGACACGCGTCCCCAGGATGTCACTAGGTTGAGTTTCTATTCATTCAATCAACATTTGCGGGGCTGGGTGCAGTGCGGCCATAAAGGCGGATGAGGTATGACTCCTGTCATTAAGAAGCTTGCCACCTCGGAGATGACATAAGATATGCAGGTAGATAACGCGGATAAAAAGGAGGAATTGATGTGTACCATGACCAAGTATAGAAGAAGTGCTCCGAGAATTCCAAGGAGGCAGATTACTTCCCGCTTGGGCAGGAGGGGGTGGAGAGGAGGCGAAGGGAAGACACCAAGGCAGCATGGGAGGGTGCGCTGTTTGAGCCCAAGCTTGCCTGAGATCAAAGGCGAGGTCCCCGGTGGAGGACCTGTGTGAGCGGCGAGGCCTGGGGACAGTGTGGCTGGGAGGGAGACGCTGGCTTAGATCAAGGCAGGCTGGCCCCAGGGCCAGACCTGGGAGGGTCAAGCAGCTGGGACCAGTTTTTGTTTTTTTTTTTAAGATTTTATTTATTTATTTGAGAGAGCGAGAATGAGAGAGAGAGAAAGAGAGAGAGAGAGCACATGAGAGGGGGGAGGGTCAGAGGGAGAAGCAGACTCCCTGCTGAGCAGGGAGCCCGATGCGGGACTCGATCCCGGGACCCCAGGATCATGACCTGAGCCGAAGGCAGTCGCTTAACCAACTGAGCCACCCAGGCGCCCTGGGACCAGTTTTGTTCGCGCGTTTTCCCATTGCTGATCGCTTTCTCTGCACAGAGGGGCAAATAACAGGTGTTTTGTTTGGAAGCTTCCAAGGATGAGGACTAGAGGACTAGAGGCTCTCATTTATTCCTTATTCTGAGAAACACAGAAGCCCAAGCTTTCAGGAATGAGAGGGATATTAAGGGTTACCCCCGGATGCCGGATGCTGAGTCCCTGCCTGCTCTGTCTGCCGCTTCACACCTGCACCCCAGCAGACCCATCTTCCCACCCAGGCCTGGCTCAGATGTCATGCCCGGTACTCTGGGTGTGCAGGGGTTACGATGGGGCATCCTTGCCATTGGCCGAAAACCACCACTCTCCCGAAACCTGCCCGATGACTTCCTGTGGTGGCCAGGTTCACACACTCTGGTGCCACACGTGGTCTGCGGACAAAATGGAGGGAGGGGGCAGCACCTTCCCATTCCGCAGGAGGGATTCTCCTTCTGCCTTTTCTATCAAGTGCTTCTGTGAGCATGCACAGAACAGCCCCTTCCTGCTGGCCTCCCCACCTCCCTTCCCTGCCTCTCCGAGCAGACAAAACAGTGGTCGGAAGGCCAGAGAAATGTCCCAAACCCTTCAGAACTAAACATCCGGGGTCTGGGCCAGGGCTTGGTCCGAACGGGAAGGCCAGAGCCTCTCAAAGTTTGGGAGCAGGTAGCTGTGCTGAAGGGAGGAGGGGCTAGGACCCCACTTCCTCCGCATCAACAGGAAGCATGGAAGGCTGGGGAGAAGGAGGGTGTGGAGCCAAAACCTGAGCCCAAGTGTATCCAGTCCACATGCCTCTTCCAAACTCTTGTGAAGATGAAAGTGTTCTTTCAGAAATCCAACCAGGGGGATGTTAATAATAGCATCTACTGAGAAATGGGAGGGGGGCACAAGAAATAATTGAAGGTCTTCGAGGGCTTGGGTGGAGAGACTGTGTCCTCTGCCGTGTGTAGGAAAGGCGGCTCTGGGCAGCGGCTGAGGATGGGCAGCGCGCATGCAGGGCCAGTCCCCAGAAGGACCCTTGTGTTTTGATTTGTGCCCAGGGCCAGACACCTCATGCGGGCTTAGTTCCTCCTGGTGCCTGTCCTTAGTCTGGGGTCCCCAGAAGACACACAGGAGGCCCCAGGACACGGGGGACGTCCAAGACCCTCTCAATCAGAAGGCTGAGCAGTATCCTTCCGAAACCCCTCACTCAGACCATAGAAGGGATGGTAGCCAGCCTCTCTTTGCTTTTCCTTAAGGGGAAGAAGTGGAAAGAAGGGAGGGGAGAGTCCTGAGCCCCTGGGCTTCCTTCCAGGTATCTGATCCCCATGATGGAATCATTTCGATGGAAATTTCCAAAGATGACTGCCTCATCTTAAGGGCCCCATCTCCCTTCATGATGAAGGATGCTGAGTCACAGGACCCAGAGACAGCGTCAGAGCGAATGGCAGCTGTGATCCATGTCCCAGAGGAGCCTGGGCGTTTACAGCCTTGCACCCAGCATGCCACTGGTAGCCAGGAGAGCCGGCGTTGGGGGTGAAGGAAGCCCTGCAGTGAGCAAGGACTTTCCCACGTGTGCCATTTTCCACCCAGGGTCTGTATTCAAGCTGACAAAGTCTGCGCACCGGCCTCATCTTGCCCTAAGCCCAGAGCTGCCAGCACTTGGCAGCCAGAACCCCAGGATGTCTCTGGATGCTGCCGGATGCTTTGATCTCCCCAGCAAGTGCCTGGCGGCAGCGGTTTACCATCTAAATACCACATCCGGAATCTGACAGAGAAACAAGAGCTTGGGTGACACCCAAATGCAGCATCAACACAGACATGCTGACATTTCCATCTGCCCCTCCATCCCAAGAGCCCCTCTATGCAAGAGAAGCCACAGTCAAAAAAGTAGGTCACCCTGCTCTGGGTGGAACAAGGCAGATGTTTACCAGATGCTCAGCTACCTGCTTTGGTTGTGGGGGGTGGGATGTAGCGGAGGTGTGATAACTAAGGGAGGGGCGATCCTTTGCCTAACTCTCTGACAAACTGCGGCTGGGTGAATGGGAATGTACTTGGGTCTAGGCCCGCAGTTCTCAACTCTGTGTATTAGAACCTCTGGAGAAGACTGACTTAAAAAAACAAACAAACAAACAAAAAAAAAACCTCTTACGTCTGGGCCCAACCCAGGACCAATTAATTCAGAATCTCTGGAGGAGAGGCCAAGGCCTCAGTAATATTGGAAATCTCCCCAGATACTCTAAGAACGTGCAGTCGTGGGTGAGCAGGCACTGGTCCGAGCGGAGCAGGGAGGGCCCTTCCCTTTGTGATCCTCATGCGGGAAGAAAGGGCTGGCAGGGTGAAGGTGACTCTATTCTAGGCGTCCTTGCTTTTTCCTCCTTCCACAGCCTTGCATAAACAGGTGCCTCCACCTGGGATGCCCTCTTCCTTCCCACTCATCTGCATTTGACTAATTCTTCCAAGCCTGATCCCAGGTACCTGCAGCACCTGGCGTTCACCTGCTCATCAGGAGGGCCGCGTCTTTGTCTTCATGCGTTCTGCCCTGGTCTCCTCTCCCCTGCTCAACCCTGAGCTCCCAGGTTGGGTCTCAGTCCCAGGCACTGGAGGGGTCATCTTTTGACCCCATATCACCTGGGCTCGTTAGAAATGCAAATTCCCAGGCTCTACCTCAGACCTATTACCTGAGAGCCCCCGGGAGTGGGACCAGCAATCTGCATTTTAAAAGACTTCTGAGCGATGCCGATGAGTGTTCCTATTCCAGAATCGCCGCTCCGGGCACTAGACGCTGGTACTCAAAGTGTGGTCCCTGGACCAGTAGCCTCAGCCTCCCCTGGGAACTGGTTAGAAAGGCAGAATCTTGGGCCCTACCTAAGCACACTGAATCAGAATCTGCGTTTTAACAAGATGTGCAGGGGATGTGCATGCACAGTCCCGCAGGACAGGTGCTGAGGTGGGCAATGTCCGGGAATACCTTGACTAGCTCATTGAAAAGGGAGGGCTGGTGAGCAACACCCTTCCCTTGTCATGAGGACCCTATCCCTCAAGCCAGCATCAGAAGATCTCAGCATATGTGCCGGGGGCCCATAAGCAGGTTCTAGAAAGGTTATCTAACACACGAGTGGCCTAGCCTCTCTCCCCGAGTTAGACCACGGCTTACGACATCTGGCTCCATGGTTGTCGTATTTGATCACTGCATCCTGGCTGTCCACATTCCTGGCACTGTCCCCTGGACACAAGCCCCTTCACATGGTCCAGGGGGTCGGCTTGCTTTCAAGGGGCCGCCTCTGTGGAGGGACAGCCTGAATTGCCCCAAGGTTGTCATCTAAGCCAGGCCGAGCCTCCTGCTCGATGGTCTTCACTCCTGCCACCTTGCTGTCCTTTTTGATGTTTCCCAGGCATGCTCCCTTTAAGTGAGCTGGAGAGAGGTGGCATCAGACCTGAGTTCCAAGAGTTGGACTTGGCTGGCAGGGCAGAGGTGGGAGAAGGCGGGGAGAGGTGTCATGGGGTCTCCCTTACTCACTGCCCACATTCCCTTCAAGCGGTTCCAACGAACCCTGAGTGCCCACTGTGTGCGTGGCGTGGTGCGTTTCTTCTGCTTCTGCTTATCTGTCACATTAAAGGTCGTTAAAAATTTATTCGACGTGAGATTGATATTGAAATTCTGGCTTCTCCTGACAGGTTATAAATAGCTGCTTTGAGTCTAATTTGGGGTTTTGATTTAAAAAAAAAAGTGAGCTATCAGGCATCCATCTGTGATTGAATCAGAGCCTCTTCTCCCTTCTCCGCCAGAACTCATTGTCAAAGGCCATTACTACTTTCCCTGCTCAGAGAATATTGTGTATGGAGCTTTAATGTCCCCTGGGGAAGTGAGACCATTACAGAAAAAAAAAAAAAAAAGACGTATTTCCATCTCTATTCCAACACACACAACCTAATTAAGATTTTATAAACACTCACCCAACAGGAAAACACACACACACAAACACACATTCGAGCACACCTAAATTAGCAAGGCAAATATCGTCTAGATTAAGTGGTTTTCTTGCTTGTTTCTGTCCAGCTTTAATTAGGTGTCTGTCATGGGGAGGGTGTCATGCAGTAGAATTGTCTCATTTTGATTCTTCAGGTCTGCGCTGTTGGGTGGCAGATCCCCTCGTTTGCCCCTTTCCCTGGGAGTCACTACTCTGTCTTCCTCGGAGCCTCGCCTCCTGCCTACCCCTGCTGTCGGGCTCCGGAGGAAACAAAAAGGCTTTGTCTCCCAAAGGCCACGTTTCAGTGGCCTCCGTGGCACCAGATCCCCAGGGTCAGGACTGTTGTGCAGTTGACCTTGGCAGAGCCACCCCTATGGGACTGCCTGGTGGCAGCAGGGTCTTCCTAACAAGCTCTGGATCCCAGCTCTGGGGACAGGAAGCACAGGCTCCCTGTGCCCCCCACCCTTGACCCCCGCTTCCCAAAGTGCCAACAGTGCCGCCTCCCTGCACCCTAAGGTACTGTCTTGGCTTGGCCCCGCCGATGTCCGCCCTCCCATCTCTGCTGCCACGCTCTCCCCAAGTGGAAGAAAATACAGAAGATAATTAGCTTTCTCTTCCTTTTCGTGTCCCTGGGGCTGTTTGGAAAAGTACGTTTTTTTTTCACACTTGTAGAAAATTAAATCTGTTGTGTTTTTTGAGCAGCATGGGAGGGAGGGGTTGAGGAGACGTGTCCCTGGCTCCTTTGAGCAGAGTTGGGGGCGGGTAGGGGACAGGGGAAACAGCTCTTCCTTTTTTTTCTTTTTAAGATTTATTTATTTATTGGGAGGGGAGGGGCAGAGAGAGAAGCAGACTTCCTGCTGAGCGGGGAGCCGGACCCGGGACTCAATCCCAGGACCCTGGGATCATGCATGGTCTTAGCCGAAGTCAGCCGCTTAACCAACTGAGCCACCCGGGCGCCCGGGAAACGGCTCTTCTGAGATGGACAGTGCCTGGGGACAGGGAGGGGCAGGGAGGTGCCCGCCCACCCAGACCGCCCCCTGGCCTCCTGGGCAGCTTCGGCCTGGGAGCAATTCTTCGTTCCCTGGAACAAAGCCACCGCGACAGCTACACCTACCAAGTGGAACCCGATCAAAACTTTCTAAGAGAGGTGCAGGAGGTGCAGAAGAACAGGCATGAGCTGGCAAAGAAGACCCACACATGGTGACTTCTGAGCGTGCACCACAATGGCTAGTCACTCCTAGCCGGACCCGCCGTCTGCGGCACACAGTGTCCGGATCATCTCCCTCATCCACGCAGGGACCAGGGCTGGGGGGGGCGGGGGGCCGTGAGGCCAAACATAAAGGTGTGAGGGTAATGATCCCATTTGAAAGATGGTAAAAGTGAGGCCCCGCAGGGCAGGGTGGGTTACGTGAACGCACCCAGGATCTCAGTGCTCCGTGCTCCAAAGACAAAGAGAACTTGTTCTTAGCTTCCTGCACCCCAGGGGGAGGAAGATCCGGCTCTTTTCTCTGCCCAGCAAATGCAGAAACAGTGGAAATTGATGCAAAGAAGGGCAGAAAGGCTTGCTGCACAGGCGTGAGAAAGAAGTTGCTGGTAGGGATTTATTTTAATTCCATGATAACTTCTCCAAGTGCGAGTCTCTCGACTAGAGAAACGGGAGAGTCACACGGCCCGCCTTCAGGGTATTTGCAGACTGAATGGAGAATGATTAACCACCAAAGCAATGGTGGCCAGAGAGCCGTGTCTGGGGATGGGTGGACACGTGATGGCTGGGCTGGGTGTTGGAGCCTGGCTGCCGAGCCTCCCTCTGGCCACCCACCTGTGTGCCCCGCTGTCCTCTGGGGCTGTCACTCTCCCCCTCCCCCCACCCTAGGGACACCTGCCACCCCTGCCAAGGCAGCCAGGCCCTTGTGTATTAGCTGAAGTGACACTCACTTTGTATACACATGTTTACAATCAGGGCCAGATGGTGAAGTGTTGGATGCGTTTCAATGCCACTCCAGTGTGCTTAGCGGAGCTGGGCTTTGCACGTGGTGCCACCACAGCACAGGGAGGGGACAGCCCCTTTCTCAGACACCAGCCCTGGATTCGCTCTCGATCTGAGAGGATATTTATTAGCCCTCACTTAAAAGCAGCCTTAGCTTGCCAGCTGTCAGAACTTTCTATCAAATCTGAAATTCTACAGACAGAAGAAAGAAACATAACCCACTCTGATGTCTTCCAGAGTTTCTTTCCTTTTTTTTTTTAATAAATAAATAAAGAGCACTTGATGGAAAGGAGCTTGCAAACTGTCACCGATGACAGTGCTTATGTTGCCAAATTATTTGTACTCGCAGGAAGAGAGGGCGGACTGAACGCAGATCAAACGGAATGATTGTTTACCAAACTATAAAGGCACCCTTAAGTGACATGATAAGAGAACGGGAGGAGGGGAGAAGGCCGGCAAAGTGCCAGAGACGGAGTCAGACAAGTCTGTGTGTCGCCATCTGCTTTCCCGCAAACAGTGGCAAAAGGCCCATCAAGGACACCAGCACTCTGGGGCGAGAAGGGAAGCCGGACTACGGGCCCCCGAGCAGACTGGAGCCCAAATTTCCAGCTCCCCCCAGAAGGTGGTGACGACATGAGGACCCCTCTGTACCCACCCTGAAAAACATCCCCGCCCAACAACCCCCATGAAAACCGGACACAACACCAGCAAAAGAAAAGAAAGAGAGGCTAGAGATAGACTCTTGGAATCTCCATAAGGTCTGAGTAGAAAGTAACCAAAGTTTTTGGAAAGAACATTCCAGAACTCCTCCAACAGAATGAGGACATCTCCTTCAAACTGTCTCTCTGGGAGGTTGTAAATTTACCCCAGGGATGTGGCCTTTGTTGAAAACATCTTATTTTGAAATTCACTTTTTGAGACTTACTGTAGAGTTGGTTCGTGAGAAATGTTTTAACTTTAGCTGTGTATGTGGGGGTAGGGAAGTGGGGATGAAAGTAGGGGTGGTTCCTGGTGACAGAATTCTGAATTAGTTTGTACCAGAGCAGGTTCCAAATGGTGAGTCACGGACCACTGCCCCCCCCCAAAATAATCTGGTCCCAAAGAAGCTGCTTTATTACCTTTGAGAATGTTGGGAAGAATCTGCCTGGGCTTCTTATTCAAGGTAATTCCAAAAGGGAGCTCCAGACATGATTTCAGCAATAACAGCCCATCTGAGCACTACAGAGTAGCAGGTATGAAAGAGATTCCATGCTCTTGAAAGAGCACATGCGCACGCGCACACACAATATACATACACACATACATATGCACACAGGCATCCCCTTCACTGAACCGGCCATGTATATTCAGCCCCACAGACAAAGGCAGGCCCAAATCAGGTGCTTGTGTCTGTTTCAATCACTGACCAATTCCCAGAGGCCAGGCCAGCACCTAGCAGATGCTCCATAAATATTTATTGAATGTGGACCAAGGACACAATACTAGACGAGGTTTGGAGTAGGAAAAAGTGAGTGTGGTAGCCAGGCTCTAGGATGACCTCAGTGCCCCCCGCCTCCTGGTATTCACATCTGTGTGTAGTGTCTTCCCACACTGTGCCAGGATAGGTCTCTGGGGCCAAGAGAATATGGCAGAAGCAATGGTGTGTCACGTCTGGGATTAGGGTATAAAAGACACGGCGGACTGGGGGAAGCCAGCTGCCATGTCACAAGCTGCCCTACGGAGAGGCCCATATGGAGGGAAGCCAAGGCCTCCAACAACCGCCATTTGAGTGACCCGCTTTGTGTGTGGAGCCCCAGACTGCAACCCCAGCCAACGCCACAACATCACGGTTGCAACCTCCTGAGAGACCCCGAACCACAACCCCCAGCCGAGCGACTTCTGGATTCCTGACTCCCAGAATAAACTGGGAGATAATAACTGTGTGCTTTTTACGCCACCGCCTTTTGGGGTGATTTGTTATGCAGCATTAGTAACTAGTACAGTCAGAGGCTGGTGGAAGCTTGTGCTAGATACGTACCTCTGCTTTCACCCCCAAGGGTGTTTTTTACCCAAACCCTGATCCTTTTCTCCAAATCTGTTAGGGGGATAAAGAGAATGATGTGGCTGGTGATACCTGTCTTTTGGTAAGGATTGCAGGTTACCTGTGTTTCAGGAACCGGTCTCTGCTCTTCACACTCATCCCCCACACTCCAGATATGTCTTCCCCCATATCAGGAGAGGTGGCTCCATTTCTTGCATGGCTTTTCCTTTGTCTTCTTTTGTCATTTGACTTTCTAGGGTACTGCCTGGCCCCAGCTACTGCACCTGGCCTATATTAGGTACTCAGTAAATATTTCCTGAATAAATGAATGAATGAATGAATGAATGGCCAAGGCCCCATTAATGCTATTTATAACAGGGCTGCCTGGGGCCGAGCTCTCCCCTGGGAACAGGGTGGGAGGGTGGAGGAAGAGAAGGGCTCATTATTATTGCTTGGGCTAATGAGCTGGGACTGAGAAGTAAAACAGCAAACTGCAGGATGGAGAGAGACCAGGACGTCTCTGGGCATGATGATCTAGAAGACACGGCAGCAGATTGAGAATGAGCCGGTTTTCATTACTGGGTAATGAACCCAAATGCTGGAATTAAAGGGCTGGTTGGCTGGATAAAAGGAAGGAGTACTTCTCACACTCCTCTGTCAGATAAGAGCCAGGGAAACTCGGGGGCACCAGAAGAGATGTGCACCAGGCAGCGATGGGGAGAAGCATCCAGGTGGGCATCTCTCTATTTTGTTCCAGAGAGAATGAGTCCATCCTCACCTGGAACAAGGAATTCAACCTTTGGGCAGAGCCAGCTTCCTCCTCCGGTTGCCATCACCTGGGCCCCTGAAGACAGCTTCCTGAAGTCTTGGGAATCTATTCTGACAAAAGAGTCCAGAGCCTGTGCTATGAGCATGGGTGTCCTGGGCACGGCACAGATGGGAGCCCCTGCTGCCCACTGTGGAAGCAACATGTCTTCCCTGAGCATCAGGACATTAGGAAGAGTGTTTAGGAAGAGTGTCCAGGACCTTGAGTCTCTACTTTTTAGACTTTCCAGATTTTACAAATAAAAATAAGGATACCCAGTACAATTCAAATTTTAGATAAATAGTGAATAATACACTCAGTATAAGTATATCCCAACTATTGCATGGTATATACTTATGCCGAAATTTATAGTGAATAGATTTCCAGAATTTATCTGGAATCCAAATTTAACTCGTCACCATGTATTCTATCAGGCGATCCTATGACAATTCCCCTCTACAGCCTACTCTTTTCTACCCTCGCCTAGTCCCTACAGTGACAGGGGTGGTTTGAGATACTGAACTTATCTCTGTGGCAGCCTTACAGAGACGCCAAGATGAATGGTGTGATTTAGGAAGAATGGCAGTTACTAACGGTCCCACTTACTGTTGCAGCATGACAAACCACTCCAAAACTTAGTAGCTTAAATCACCATTTAGTTTTGACCAGAGATTCTACAGGAGTTTGGACGGAGGATGGCAGGCATGACTTGCTTCTGCTCTCTTATCTGGGGCTTCGGCTGGGAAGACCCAATGGCAGGGGAGACTCACCTGAGGGAGGCTGGAATCACCTGGAGGGTATGCATCACCTGTCTGGAGGATGATGCTAACGGTGGGCTGGGACCTCACGTGGCTTCTTCACATCACCTGAGCTTCCTCACGTCCTGGTAGGTGAACTTCCGGGTAGCTCAGGGATCCAAAGGTGAGCGGCCCAAGAGATCCTAGTGGACGTTGTCTGGCATTTTCTGACCTAGTTTTACCTGCGCCATAATCTGTTGGGGGGAACGGACACCGTCAGCCCAGATACAAGGGGAGGAGAACGGACCCATCCTCTCGGTGGCTGGAGGGTCCAAGAATCTCGGGGATGTCGTAAGCCCTGGCAGGTGGAAGGGAGGAGTCCGCGGAAGGAGTCTGAGGAGGCTCCAGACTCGAAAGGTGCGAAAGCTCTTGTGGCACCGAGGGGCTCCTAAGGGAGGCCTGGCAGGAGTGGTGGGAAGCTCCCAGGGGTCGGGCAGGGCCGGGAATCGCGAGAGGCAGCACGCGGGCTGGGCCCCAGTCACGCGGGACGCCAGGGATGGGTTCCAGCTGCAAGCATCGCCGAAGGGGCGGGGGTGGGAGGCGGCCGAAAGCCCCGGAAAAGCTCCCGGGCTGCGGAAGGTTTACACGGCGCTTCATCAGAATCGTCTGCCACCGAAACTGCGTTCGACTGACACCATCTGCGTTGCTCCTGCTCACAGCCCCCCAGGCTCCCTCTCCACTCCCACCCATCTGCGGCGCACGGCGCTGCGGCGCCCATCTTCGCTCAGAACAGAAACATCTGCCTGCAGCAAAGCCCGCACCTCCCACCTCGCCTGAGAAGGGTTTTGGCTGCCAGCGGGCGGCCTGGGACCGATTCTGCAAACCTGGGAGCGGCCTCCCTTTGAGGCCTGGAGGATGCACGTGGTGACTTACGGAGAGCTGAGAGTTTGGTGGGAACAAAGGGGCACTGGGGCTGGAGCGGGGGGGGGGGAGCCGCCTGAGGCCCCCCTACAGTGCATTGCACACCCCGGTCCCTTTCCACTCCCCAGCGCTGCCTCGGGGAGGCGGGAGCCACGTTAACCTTGGGCTTTTGTGCCTGCAGAATCGGGACGCTCACAGCAGCCCTCCTCCCCAGCGCACCTGCCTCTGGGAAGCCAGCGGCCCGCCTGACTGTTGTTTGTGGTGGAGGAAGCTGGCACCACATGGAGACCGTGCCTTTGGAAGCCTGAGTTAATTGGATTTTACAGCATCTTCTCTTGCCTGCCTCGTCCTTATTAAATGGCAGAGAGGAGAGAAGGAGAGGAGCAGCTGATCATCATACAGGGAAAGGAAAAGGTTAGGACAATGGCCTCTTTGTGGAAAGTAATCAATGCTCTGCCTCCCCCACCAAGCCTCCCCGTGTAGAAGCTCAAACAGCGCCTAGAACCTAGGGAGAGCCCAAAAAGGTTGGCTGTCTTTATTACTATTCTTATCATTAACTGGCCTTGAAGGGAGTTGTCATCTCGGCCACATACCTACGTAATCGTGTGTGTGCACACGCGAGCATGCATACCTCTCATACATTCACACCCAGCTCACCTGTGCCCTGGGATGACCTGCGAAGGACCCAGGAGTGCAGTGCCCTAGATCTGCTGTTTGGGTGGAGAAGTGCCGCGTAGAGCCCAGAGCCGCAGCTGCTGATTTCACCTCGGCCTTCCCCTGCCCCTCTGTGTCCTGCCAGATCTGTAATAACGGGGTTCAAGGAGCATCACAGAGTCACTCCTTCACTGTGCATCCCTAGACCCATAATTGAAGTTAAAAGGGTGGCTCATTCAAAATGGTGCTGGCAAAATGGACTAGTGTAGTAGATTGAATTTCCAGCTGGGTGCTTCACTGCCTGTGGTAGAATTACACAGCCGTGCCTATGCCTTGGCCTCAAGGAAGGCGGAGTGACCTTCCCCACCCTTGACATCAGGCCTGCCTATTGAACCTGCTTTGGCCAGGGGGATACAAGCAGATGCAAAGTAAGCAAAGGCTGAAAATAAGCTTACATGACCAGCCTGCCCTCTCAGGCCTGTGCCACCCCCAAGAAAAGGACATGGGCTGCCTGCTTGTGGGTCTGAGGTGGACGGGAGACTCACGGAACAGACCTGATTCCAGCCACAGACTGAGTCCAGTTCCACTGAGCCCCAGCGGACCTGCGGCACCACCAGGCTAACCTGCGGAGAATAAATGAGCCCCAGAATGGGGGCTTGCTAGCACAGGCCACTGAGACTCTGTGTGTGGCTATTTCTACACACCTCTGTCATGGCCACGAGGAACCACTACAGGGCGCCTCACCTTGTTGACAGAAACACATTCTAGATATATTGAAAACTAAATGGGAAAAAAAATCCAAAAAAATAAAAATGACAAAAATAAAAAAATCAAAGCATAAATAAATGTTTAAAGGACTCACCAAGCTTAAAAGCAGTGGAAAGTTATGAAGAAAAAAAAAAAACCAGTGGATTAAACTATGGGATAATTAGACGTCCCTGCATCATAAAGCATGATAAGCCTATTGGAAATATAATATAATGCTTGCTAAAAATTCAATTTAATTTTTGTCCCATTTCTTTAAACCCTATCCAAGGAGTGTGTGTGGGAATTTAGGGCAGCCTCCCTTGGCAGAGAGGTAGGAAAATATTTCAGGTAGCCATCAGGATGTCAGAGGGAAAAAGGAACAGCTTGTAGGGTCAAGAAGAGAGAGAACAGAGCCCCAAGGAGACAAAGAGGGAAATAGGGCTCCGTGCAAGGTTTGGACACAGGAGCCCTGTGTCCTGACACTCAGCGTGATCTGCAGTCGCAGCCCAGAACTACGGCAAGGACTTTGTTCATTCACCCAAGAGCCACTGGATACAGAACCACTTCCAGCACTTTGGGCCAGGTTCACAACCCTGTGTGTGCATAGAAACAGCCATTCCTCATGCCTCAGAGCCAAGCCGACATGTGCCCAGCTGCTGTGTTAATGGGAGCTGGCACAGCCAGGGTTCGGAGCCCTCACACCTCAAACTGTCCTCTAGGAAGGAAATGCTTTTGTGTCCCCAGTCCTATGTCCTATGTGTGCCCTAAGGAGACCACCAGGCACCAGGGGTTTGAGTGAGACAAAAGCCTTGCCCCGGAACTTTGGGATTGTCCCAGGCGCCCCACAGCACCTTGAACTGGGGAGAGGGGTAAGCAGACATCCTTGTTACAAAGAAGCCAAACTACATATCCAAGGTCCTCATTATTCCGGAAAAAATGGGATTAGAACCCAAAAACCACAAAGTGAATCCACTGAAAAGATGGAAAGAAAGAAACGTTGGTGACTTTATATTTGAAGAGAAACTACACATTGTGGAACAGTTTGTCGTAGCTTACATTTAACAAAGGTGGGCTGGGACTGCAACTCCTCATTTCTTTGAATGAACAAAGAATAAGTCAAATGTTGATTTGGGGGGCATAATTTTTCTGACAAGATTGTCTGATAGCTTGATACAACATCCTTGATTCCACATTTGACTTTCATAGCACAATCATAAAGAGGACATTTTTGCAAAAAAACATTTGAAGGCGTCATCAATTTTCCCAATGGCCTGTCTTAATCCTCTAAAATTCAATTCTCTCTCTTTTGAAGTTCCTGTCATTTCATCAGCCTGGTAGATTTCTCTCTCCTGTAATCATTAACCAGCTGAATTCTGCCATTTCCTCACTCGCTAGTAGCCCTGCATGGGATTCAAATAATTCTCCAAAATCACTTTGATCGACCTCGAGAAATGTTGCATCTTTGGCAAAATTTGAAATTGTTTTGCGTGCTACTCAAGCATGTTTATAACATATGGCTAACAGGAGCAGACCAACCCCCCAATCTGATGAAGAAGGGTGGGAGCAGATGCTAGCGGTAAGGGGCAGGGGTGTGCAAGTCAGCCCACAAGTGGATATTACTGTGTTCGGGCAAACTTTGTTTCCCTCTGCAACCTTATAAATCTAGGGAGTCAGGTCATGCGGATGTGGAAAACAAGGACCCCTATCAGTGACCAAGGGACATTAACTATAATATGTAAAGAGCTCATGCAAAGCAATGGGGGGGGGAATGGACAGAGACAGAAGCCTAGTATGAAAAACGAAAAAAAAATGAGAGAGCTTAATAACCAGAGAAAATAATGCTCCTCTTCACTGTAAAAAAACAAAACAAAACAAAACAAAACAAAACAAACAAACAAAAAAAAACGCACCACGAAGCAGTATTTTGCCATCAAATGAACATTTTTTTTAAATTATAATTCTCACTGCTGTCAAGGTTATGAAGAGCCAGGCCCTCCACAGACACTGCTGCTGCCATGTAAATTGGTACAGGCTTTCCAGAAAGCAAATGCAAAACTGAATCCAACCTTAAAATTATTTCAGCTGCCTCGTATTTTTTTTTTATAAAGTCCCATGTTGCCTGTTCATATCCTCACATCATTCTTAAAACGAACAAAGACTAAATCAAATGTTGATTTTGAGGGCGTCATTTTTCTGGAGGAAAAAATCATCTGGTGGCGTGAACCAATATCCTCCACTGTGAGTGAAGTTAATTGCTTTTTCAGCTGCCTCTAAAGTTTGATCTCTCACTCGGAAGCCACGAGGCACAGGAGATAAAGACTTACCGTCCGAGTGTCCCCACGGGAGGGGGCGTGGAACCAGGTTGAGTGGCATCAAGGCACCCATGCTGAGTAAGAAGAGGCTCCTGCCCGAGCGAAGGGGCTCCTGGCTCACCTGCCTTGGATTTCCCGGCTCAGCAAAACCAGTGTCGATTACCGGCCTGTAGGTGCGCCCCCAGGCGCACAGGTGAGGGGCTGGAACGTGAAACTCTTGCTGCCCGGGAATCCCCCAATGTGCAAACGGTAATATCTCAATGATTTCTCCAAAGAACATTTTTTCCCCGCCCCCCATTTCCCCTACTGTGCCCTCAGAAGCATCGCTTTCTCAGGCTGCCTGGCTCCTCACCGCCTGCAGAGATAAACACTCTTCCAATCCGGACCCTTCTGCACCCTCGGTGCCTGATTCCACCCAACCCACCCGATACTAAAGATTCTGGTCTATGAATTGTCCTCACGCTTTCTCTGCACCCTTCCTCTCCTGTTCTAATTCTGTGTCTTTCCGCAGGCTATTTCCATGTGTGTCTCCTTTTTTTTTTTTTTTCAAAAATCTCTTTTTATGATGTAAGTGTGATGTTTGCTCGTTGTAGAAATTCATAAATGCACAGAAACTTTGAAGGAAGTCTAAAAACTCCCTAACCCCAAGTTCCTTGTCCTGACATTCAACATTCTTCATGACCTCTGCCCAGCCCACCGGCCCCATGGGAGTCCATGACACACAGTCCCCCCACTCCCCACTGCCCCTGGGGTGCTTCTTTTTGCTCTGCACCCACAGCCCACAGCCCATGAAGCCCCCTGGTCTCTGCCTGCCCACATCCTGGGGAAAGGAAGAGGAGGTGGGGAGCTGGTTCTCATCCCAAGTCTCACACTAGTCATGCAGCCTTACACTGATCATTCAACCCCCTGGGGCTCAGGTTCCTCACCAGCTAGTGAGACAGCCTCTGCCCAAGCCACACCAGAGGCGTGGCCTGGGAACCCCTGAGACAGGCATGGGAAGGGCTGCTGAGAGACGCCTTGCCCGTGTGAGGGGCCCATCTCTTCCTAAGGGCCAAGCCCAAAGCATGTGCACCCCCGGGGCCCCTTCATGAACCCCTTCCAGCCTGCTGTCCACACTGACACAAGACAGAAGAGAGTCTGGAGTTAAAGGGACCAACAACCCACCAGAATGGCATCAAGCTGACTCTAAACTATGATTTTTGAGATAAAGCAAAGGCAGCAAGAAGCCTTTTCAGAGCTTCCTGTGTCGGCTGAAGCAGAGCTCCCTGAGCATCCCGCTGCCACTAACCGTGCTCTGAGTGCATCTCCAGACAGGGAGACCTCTGACCTTTAACACCATGATATCCCAAGACAGTTGTGTAAACGAGCTGTCTTCGTCAGCTCAGGCTGCCATCACAAAATTCCGCAGACCAGGGGCTTTCAGCAATGGAAATTCATTTTCTCACAGCCCTGGCAGCTGGAAGCCCAAGACCTTGGTTCCACTCCAGTCCGGTTCTGGTGAGAGCTCTCTTCCTGGCTTGCTGACGGCCACCTTCTCCGTGTGTCTTCTCTTAGCAGAGAGAGGGAGAACAGGCTCTCTGGAGCCCCCCTTCACAAGAGCACCAGGCCCATCGTGGGGACCCCACCCTCACTACATCATCTAACCCTCTGACCTCCCGGAGGCCTTACCTCAAATACCATCACACTGGGGGGCTAGGACTTCAATGCGTGGCTATGGAGGACTCAGACATTCAGTCAATAACACAGGCTGCGTCAGAACTTTCCACAATTTCCCGCTGAAGCCCTAAGCATCCTCCCTCTCACCCCCATTAAAGCTGGTATAGAAACCCTTCCCCCTGTCTCTTTGGAGAGCAACTCCTTAAGGAGTACTCCCACATGCTTGTGAAATTTAACCAACGAACCTAATTTGGTAGAGGAAAAATTTTCCTCCCAACAGAGTCAGGCACTGTAAGATTGCAAGGATGTGCCTCTCATTTCCTTCCCTAGGTTCCTGAGAAGGCAGGAAACATGCCTCATCCTTCTCTATGCCCAAACGTAGCACACCCCCCAGAGCTTCCTTTTTGTACAAAACCTTAACCTTCCTCCCCTTTGCCCCCCGCGCCCTCCCCATGGTTGGCTGTCCCAGCGAGACCTGTGTCTGCTCTGCCCGGGATTCGCCTCTGTTGGGCTCTGCTCAGCCTACCAGGTACCCCAGGGGAGACTGGCGGCTGATGAAAACAAATTCAGACTCAGTAAGGAGGGACTTGGCTCGAAAGGATTATTACTGCAAGAGACCCCCGTTGCCACAGGGGCAGGGGTCGCCGCAGTCGAGAGGAGGCTTTGACCGTGAGAGTCACAGGCATCTCAAGAGCTCAGCAAAAGGAGTTTTCTTGTAAGGAGAAGGGAACACAAGGCCGGAAAGACCCTGGTGTGAGAAGTGGGATGAAAGGTGGCATATGGAAGAGTAGATCAGAGTAGGTCTTGCCCTGAGGCCGACCGGCGCCCGGGAGGGCCATGCACAGGCTCGGGCAGAGGGCAGGCCAGCGTGCGGGGGCTCAGAAGAGAGAAGCTTAACTTGGCTGAGGAGCATTTTGTTCCAACTGATCAGTGGGGACAAGCAGCTCAGCTAATCACTTAGGAGGCAAACAATGGGAACTTGGAGGGTCCGAGGTTGGCCTTGTCATCAGTCCCCGAGCCTTAACTAAGTCACAAGGGGCAGGGGGATACCCTGCAGTAAGCCATTTTCAGGAACAAAAGGGTGAGAGAATCCCTTTAATCTTTGCTGTTTCTCAGGAACACAGGGCTCAGGTAAAATTCAACACATACACGTGCACGAATACATACAGGCACAAGTGCTCAAATATACACAAGCAAGGAGGAACTCCTGTTGTTAAAGCTTCCTGCGGTTGTAGATTTTCTTCTTATCGAGAGACACACATCGGAATCTCCCGATGAGAGCAGCCTGGCCCCTTGTTTGGGGGTGACCCTCTTAATGGGCCTCATGGTTTTGCAAAGCTAGCCCCCACTTCCAGAGCCAGAACGAACACAATGAGGAGCTAATAAGTTTGACGTGAAGAAGAACCAATGTTTTGCATATCAATGAGAATGTCCTCTGAAATTATGATTGCTTTAAAGTAAAAATAAAATATCCTCTCCCAGAGGTGCTTCAGATAATCGGAGGCCCAGAGTCTAAGGAGGGGAGAGCAGCTCGAGCACTCCCCGGAGGAGGTGCGTGGTGAGCCAGGCTTGAAACAAGGCCGTGGTGGAGGCCTGAGGAGGTTGAAGCAGGTCATTTGTGTTTTCCTTCCTGGATTAGAATTCCCTCTGTCTGATCCAAGCTTCCAGGGAAAGGTTCAGTCCATGGGTAATTAAGGGGGTACCCAGGGGTGTGCTGCTAAATGTTAACAACTGGCTCTCTAAAAAGGAAGAGGGAACCTCATTTGTAGTGCCTGCCAATTTCCATGATGTAAATACAGTTAGTTGACCCTGGAACAACTTGGAGATTGGGGTGCTGACCCCCACAGTCAAAAGTCCAAATATAACTTTTGACTCCCCCAAAGCTTAACTACTAATAGCCCACTGTTGACCAAAAGCTTTGCTAATAACATAGCTGATTAACACTTGTTTTGGGGGAGCCTGGGTGGCTCAGTGAAGCGTCTGCCTTTGGCTCAGGTCATGATCCTGGAGTCCGGGGATGGAACCCCCTGTAGGGCTCCCTGCTCAGCAGGAAGTCTCCTTCTCCCTCTCCCTCTGCCCCTCCCCCTGTTCCTTCTGTCTCTCTCTCTCAAATAAATAAATAAATAAAATCTTTAAAAAGAGAGTGGGGGGTACCAAGAAGAACCTTGGAAACACTAACAAAAACAAAATAAAACAAAAACCACTAGTTTTGGAGGTTCTGTGTATTACAGACTGTATTTTTACAATAAAGTAAGCTAGAGAAAAAAATGTTATTAAGAAAATCATAAGAAAGAGATGATACCTTTGTCGTGCTGTACTGTATTTATCAAAAACAAAAACAAAAAAACTACGTATAAGTGGACCCGCCCAGTTCAAACCTATCTTCAAGGGTCCACTGTGCTTCCCCATAGCTTAAAAATTCCTGAAATTCAACCCTCTGCCTCCATACACTGGGGTAAGGCAGCTCCAGTGCACAAGGGTAAGTGTGCTGTACAATTGGGCACACCGCAGGGGGATGCCCTCTACACAATGACCAAAAGCAGAGAGCAGGGATCAATCTCCATAACCAGATGAGACAACCTAATATGGAAACGTGTAAGAGTTCCTCGGACTTCCCAGCAAGCCTTGCGGTGGGGAACCCATCACAGGTTGGACTACCTGCTGTCACGTGGGGGTGGGGACTCTGCTGGTAACTGGGAAGCATGGGTGCCAAATGCTAGACCCCATGTGGTTTACAACGGCTGTTGGAAAGTGCCTTGCATGACCCTGACCTTGAGGTCTCCCCAGTGCATGCCCACTGCCTGAGTCATGGGTATTTGGTGGAAAACACCCAAGAGCATGCTTGTGTGAACACGCAGAGCCCTGTGGGAATAGCTCACCCAGAACAGGCATCCTCCGGGTAGCTCAGCATGGCTGCGCAAGAGTGCCTCTGGGGTGAGCTCCTCCAGGCCATGTGTGTGTCAGCACAGATGGCTAAACACTTTCAAGCAAGGCCAAGCACTGGAACACCCGGGTCACCCCCTCCACCATGGCCCTTCACTGGGTGCGGTGGCAGCAGATGGACGGAGCCATGGAGAGTGAAGCCATTCGCTTAATGAGGTAATCTCATCTCCTCCTTCCAGTGCGATGCAATGGAAGGCAATTTGCAATCTCCATCTCGAGGGGGCAAGAAATGGTGCATGACTTTATTTTCTTCAGCTCCAGCCTAACTCCAAACCTGACTCCTTTGGGGATGGCAGGAAGCTTAGTTCTTGTTCAGCACTGGGGCTCCTGCCCTGCAACCTCTCTCCCCAGGATCATATTGAGGAACCAGCAATCCTTGGAAGGTAGAACATTCGGGGAGGCGGTGGTCTGCACGGAGCCCTTTGAAGGCCAGCAGCTCCACAGCATCGGTGCCAAGTCAGGCTCGGGCTCTGACAAGGGGAGCCCTGGCGCCCGGCCACCAGTCCCCACAACCCCACCCCCAGGGATCCTCGAGGGAGCGGAACTCAAGGAGCCCCCATCTCCTCCTTCCTTCTCATGGGGAACCTCCCTCCATTTGCTGCTTCTACCTCTGTCCTTGCAAAGGTTCAGCCCTCTCTCTTCACTCTGAGCCATCCGGCACAGTCTGCTGGGTGAGCCAAAGCTTTCCCGGAGAGCAGGAGGAGAGAGGGCGGTTTTCACAGCTTCTGCTTTCAGCCCCGCAAGTGCCCCAAGACAAGCAAGCAGAAAGACACCCTGGAATGGGGAAGCAGAAACAGACGCAACTCAAATCGTTCCGGGCAGTCTGATTCCTCTCCTGCAATGAAAACAGCATGCCGATTAATATCGCGATACATGATCCTGTTGCGTGTCACCAGTGAGGGTGTGTCGGGGGCGGGGGGATGGGGCTCCACCTACAGAACCGGGGGGGGGGGGGCGGCCACTGTTTGTGCCAGTGCTGTGTGTGAAATTTCAGCGGAGTCTGGAGAAGCAGTTGACAAAGGACCAGAGGCCCAGCCAAGGTACCTGTTGTTGCGTCTTCTTATCTAAGACTTACAGATTCTTCCAGAAGTTGATTGCCTCCCGCAAGCACTGAGCCCCAGCGAGGGGCACATGGTCTGAACTGCCAGGATCACCTGTAGCACAACTGTCTTTCCTTTCCTCTCTCACACTGCCCCCTACCCTGCCTCCTTCCACCCCCTCCCGCCCCACCCCTGCACCCCTCCCCAGCTCCTGTTCTGGTCGTGTATTTTTTTTTTAAGATTTTATTTATTTATTTGAGAGAGAGAGCACACGTGCATGCACACGAGCTAGGGCAAGGGGCTGAGGCAGAGGGAGAAGCAGGCTCCCCACTGATCCTCCATCCCAGGACCCCATGACCATGACCTGAGTTGAAGCTTAACCAACTGAGCTCCCCAGGTGCCCCACCATTCTGGTTGTGTCTTATGCATGGTTGAACACCAACACAAATTGACCAGAGATGTGAGAAAGGAACAGAGCAGCCGTGGCTGCCCCCCTACCCCCGCCGTGTGGCCAATGTCAGTGCAGGAGTCTGGCAGGACCAGCCTGCTGAACATGTCCAGAGTTCCCCACTCAGGCAGGGTAGTGGCCAAGATCAGGATCTCCCACCCACCGCACACTCGACCCCATCCTCCCAAGTGCCTGCGTGGCAGATATTGCCAAGGGACCAGGAAGGAATGTCTGGCACCCTCTTGTACCCCAAGCCTGTTACTCAGGACTCCTCAGTCCTGCTTCTCAGCCAGAGAAATCCACGGCTCTCTAGACTTCCCCGGAGTAGACTCCAAGACTGGGTCCCGAGGTCCCCACTTCTGCCTAGACAGCCCTGGCCCCAGATGTGGGAAAGCAAGCTGGCTTCCCTGGGCTTCTCCCAGGCCCGGGAGTGCTCTGCTCTGGTCCGCTCCTGGCAATGCCCAGGCCAAGCTGGGGACTGAAGCAACCATCATCATAATAACAGCAGTGAAGCGAGTGACGGAGGCCAGGGAGCTCACTGACTCTTCACAGCCGCTCTGGGAGGGGAAGCGTCCCCTTTTGACCCCCGAGGACACGTGACACACCCCGAGACATCACTTAATCCAAGTCTGCACACTTCATAAGCCTCAGAGGGGGAGAAAGCCTCGGGTGTCAGATGCCCCTTTACCTTGCAACTCTGTTATGGGACCAGGAAGAGAGAAACATTTCCCCCACACCCATGAGTAATTAGCCTGGATTCGTGGACCGGATTACACACGCTCAGACAAGAGGGAACAGATCGAACTCTGGACAAATAAATTTTGAGGGCAGGAAAGCAATTGAAAAAGGGCTACACTGTGGGGAGCAGCCCGGGAAGCTGGTGAATGGTGAAGGGCCAGGTGAGCATTTGTTAGGATGCCTTTGAAGTGTCACTTACGGTTTCCAGAGCACTTTCATATATGTTATCCTGATGAATCTCGACAACGCCCTCTTGAGGCAGACAGGGCAGGAATTAGCCCACTGAGGACCCTGGGTGAGGGGGCAGAGGGGCGCGGCACATGGGTCACACCCACCAGCCCCGGGGGGTCAGGGGCAGGGACCAGAAATCAGGCCCACATGGGGTGGTGTGTCATACCCCCCTGCAGGATGCACGCAGCACCCGGGGAGCCTCAGCACAGACAAGCTCTGCTCCCCGTCCACTAGGACAGCGCTTCTCACACCCGAACACACACTGAGAGGCCCTGGAGATGTTGTCAAAATGCAGATTCTGATTCCGCAGCTGTGAGGGGGGGTTGGGGGGGCCTGCATATCTGATAAGCCCTCAGGTGATGCTGTTGCTGCTGATCCATGGCCACGCATGGAGCAGCAGGGTTTGGAGGTTGTCTCAGGACTGAGAAGGTTAACCTGCCAGGTGGAGCAGAGTCCCCTCCTGGGCTCTTGGCATGCGGCTGCAAACCCCCAAGGCCTGCCTGAAGTGACCTCTGACGGGGACTCGGATCGCCCCAACGAGGATGCCCACAAGCGATCGGTCCTCACCATGCTCGGCACTGCAGTTGCTGGCCCCAGAGCAGCTGAGGGTACCAGAGGGACTGAGGAAAGTAATATCCTCACAGCCTGGGGGGTGTAAATAATGAAAGTCGGATCCATAAGTAATTACTTTTTAATTAATTAGGAATGATGAATAGCGAAGACCCAGTGACTCCGGGCGGAGTGGTGTTAACTGTAATAGCCTTGTTCCTTTCCCTGCTGAAATTGATTTGCTGGGGGAGGAGGTGGAGGAGAGGGGACACCCCGGGTCTGCAGAACAGAGGAGGGTAAGGCAAGGAGGGAGGGACAGTCTCCTCCTAGGGCTGAGCCCCAGGAATTCTTTCCACCCCCACTGAAATGTCCCCTCCCTGGGGAAGGCACCTGGAGAGGAAAGGTCCACACGGCTCACTCTCAAGCCTTTTACAGACTTGCCTAATTAATCTTCACATACTTCCTGGGGAGAGAGCCCAGTGCTCCTTCCTCTTTCCTCTCAGCTCAGCGGGGAGCAAAGCTGCCGTCCAGGGAGGGGCTGGCTCAGCCCCACAGCTCCCGCTGGCTCCTCAACAGTGGGGGAGACCCTTCCAGAAGGCAGTCCCCGGGTCAGAGGAGCAATCAGCAGGCTGGGATTAGGAGCAAGGCCAGGTGACCCTCCACAGTGGGGCAGGTCCACGCCCAGAAGGGCAGAGGGGTCCCAGGCAGATCATGCCATCCTGCATGCCTTCCTCTCACCCGGTGCCCTGAACCTACTCGACCCCCTGGGCCCCTGCTGCCCCCTGTCTATGAACTAAACCAGAAAGTAGGCCCACTCTGGATGGATCCCCGTATCGGGCTCCCTGCTCTGCGGGGAGTCTGCTTCTCCTTCTCCCTCTGCCGCTCCCCCTGCTTGTGATCTCTCTCTCTCTCTCTCTCTCTCTGACAAATAAATAAATAAAATCTTAAAAAAAAGAAAAGCAGTTGGGACAAGAAGGGAAGTCAGAAGAAGGAAAGTATAGGAAGCTCACGTTTATTTAGCACCTTTGCACACCATGGAGGGAAGCATATTTTACCCCACGTACAGATGCTGGGAAGGGAGGCCGACTCAGTTTCCCCCCTGTGCAGAGCAGGCCTGAGCTGGAAATCCACGAGGAACAGAACATCCAGATGTTAAAGAAATACCAGATCCCACCCTGCACTTGGACTCACCCTCCTCCCCTAAACCTCACCCTCACGGACCCTGTCTTCATTTGGAATTTGGGTGATTTTGTCATCATGGATATTTTGGGCTAGTTTTTTTTTTAATATTGCGTTAAAATACTATCCATCTTGATGGCTGAGATGCCGTCCGCTCCCTTAAATCCGGCACCAAGGGGAGGCCTCCCTTCCATCCCCCTGGTCTTCGTCCTGCTCGGGGGCCGTACAGGGCAGTGAACAGGAGCACTGACCTTATAATCAGACACAAAGCCAAGTCCAGTGTTGCCGCTGCATCCAGCCTGGCCTCAATTCCTCCTCCCTCAAAACGGGCAAGTAAGGCTTCTGCAGGGAGAGGGTGAGCGAGGCAACCATGTCACCCCAGCTCAAGAAATGGCAGCTTCCTATGACCGCCATCCCTCCCCCCAGCCACTGGACGGCAGGGGACTGGGAGCCACGGGCCCACGGAGCCACCCATCTTTCAAAAGTCCCTTCTGGGTCTTTTCTTAGGCAAGTTGGGAAAGGAACTGCAGATTCAGGGTGAGAGGGAAAAACCGGTGTCAAACCAATTTGTTAGTGTTAATTACAGCCAATTAAACTTTTCTTTTTTTAAGTTACCCGGTGTCAGGCTATTTTAGAGAAGTTGATTTCTGGCCAGATGGTAAGAAATGCCTCTATCCACCCTCACGGGAGGCGGAAGGAGAGACACGAATTTCGAAGGCCCTCCAAAATGACGAACAGATGGACAGAGGGCTGGGCAAGACAGACTGGAAATGAATGACCAGAACAGGCTGACGGCCCAGCCCCACCCCACCCCACCCCCAGGGGCACACGAACGTGGGGGACAGAGGGCCCAGGCTGGCCACTCACTGTGTGGTCCTCAGACCAGCCGCATGGGTGTCACCTGGGAGCTTGTTAGAAATGCAGCAACGTGGGCCCCCGCAGCTCACACCTGCGGAGGCAGAATCTGAGGGGTTCTGTGTATACAGCCCAGTTCGAAGAGTGCTGGTCTAAACCACCCTGAGACCCAACCATCCTGGATCTGTCTGCCCAGGCACCAAAGGCTCCTTAGAGTTTGAAGACTTCTCTGGATCCCGCCACCCCATCCATTTCCAGAGCACTTGGCTGTTCAACAAGAAAGGTCCTCTGAATGGTTCCATGCCCCTCCAGATCCCTTTGCCCTGCTCTGCCCTTCAGGGGGGCCGGGAGCTGTCCGCAGGTGCCTGCTTCCACTCACACAAGGGGAGGCCGCGCCTGGAGACCAGAGCCGGGAAGAGAGAAAAGCAACGGGTGTTTTATTCCCCATCCTCTCCCTTGCAGAACTGCAGTCTGGCCATGACGTTGCTCCTCTCCTTATGGCCACATCTGGCCGGCACCCACTCCCCAAGCTATGGACGGTGCTGGTGTCTCTTAGGGATGCCCCCTCCTGTTACCCCTTCAGCCTGCAGGCGGTAATGCTTCCTGGCTCCTCCCTGGGTGGCTCACTGTTCTTGTTGTTTCCCTTAACAGGATTGTTTTAGTTGGTTTTCTGTTTTTTGTTTTGTTTTGTTTTGCCAACGGATCAGGAGATGACTGCCATTAAGAAGTTTATTATACTCAGGGCACCTGGGTGGCTCAGTCAGTTAAGCATCTTGACTCTTGATTATGGCTCAGGTCATGATCTCAGGGTCGTGAGATCGAGCCCTCCATTGGGCTCTGTGCTCGGCATGGAGCCTGCTTAAGATTCTCTTTCCAAAAGACAAATACCATATGATTTCACTCATATGTGGAATTGAAGAAAGAAAACAGATGAACACAAGGGAAGGGAAGGAAAAATAAAATAAAATGCAAACAGAGAGGGAGGCAAACCATAAGAGACTCTTAACTCCAGGAAACAAACTGAGGGTTGCTGGAGGGGAGGGGAGGGGAGGGGAGATGGGGTAACCGGGTGATGGGTATTAGGAGGGCACTTGATGGAATGAGCACTGGGTGTTATATGCAACTGATGAATCACTAAATTCTACTAAATTCAGAAACTAATAATACACTATATGTTAACTAAATTGAATTTAAATTAAAAAAAAAAGATTCTTTCCCTCTCCTTCTGCCCCGCCCCTCCCTACTCACGTGCGTACTCGCTCTGTCTCTCTCCGTCTCTCTCTCTCAAAAAAAAGTTTATTATACTCACAGATCCCAAGCTACACAGCATGCCACAGGGGAGACCACATGGAGAAGCACCAGAATTGGTCACAAGGCAGAGGGAGAGAGAACTGCGGGCGAAAGTGACCAGTCCGAATAATTCCAGAGGACTCCGGGGCTGCCCCGAGTTGCCTGGCACCTGCAGCTGGAGGGATCAGAGCAGGTGAATAGTGGCCTGGAGTGTGAGAGCCCCATAAGAGAGGCAGGTTGGGGGAGTGGGCTCTGCCTTGGTTGGTTTGTGTTTGAGAAGCATGACCCTGGGAGGAGGACTCTTCCCTCGGGAGGGACAGGGGTGATGGGGGCAAGGTCAGGTGACTCAGGCTTATGACCGAGCCCAGAGCATGCTGTGTCCGGCCTAAGCATGCAGGGCAGATGTTGAAAGCATCAGGTTTACAGAAGCCGGAAACATGGCTAATACACCGACCTCTGCCTCTAAAGGACTCTTTCACGAAACTCTCTTCAGTTAACCCTTCGAATAAGGCAGCCGCTTCCCGCAGGGCTCCGACTAAGTCAAAAAGCTCATCTTCTTTGACTCTGCTGTCTGCAGACCATGAAGACACCAGCGTTTCCTTCACCTGGACCCTGGGCCCCTCAGTCATTCGCTGCACCTGTCACAGAAGTGAAGTCGCTTTAGAATACATCTCGGATGTGTGGTCGCGTCCACTCGTCATTTCCTGGGGCGATTCCCAATCGCGACACAGGCAGAGAACCGGGAAGGCTTGTATACAGGTATGCGTGGCAAAGCAGGAGGAAGGGCTTCTTGCCAGCCCGGGGGCGAGAGGTACACCGTGGGTGGACATCCAGTCCTCCCCTGTCCCCTGAGACAGCGGGGTCAGCGCCCCTCCTTCCACCTTGCCTGAACTCGATGGTGGGGTCAGGAGCTGGGCAGGTGCCGGCGTGCTGCCTGCCACCGGGAGGCTGAGGATGAGCAGATTTAATAATTATTAGTGATGGGCACATTTTCTGCCGCAGATGAAATAACTGTATAGGGGGGCTGGTTGAAGAAAGAAAACCATAAATACCTTTTCCTTTCAGCCTTAAACAGCAAAGTTACAGAGCTTGCCACAATTAATTAGCACTCTGTCTTACTAGCACTTTTATCTACTCATCCCCGTACAATGCAAATGTAGTGCAGCATCAGACAGCTCGCTGCCTCGGCTGCTGCCGATTCCCCAGGAGGAGCTCCAGGCCTGGGCAGAACCGGGGAAGGGCCTTCCTGAGCACCGGGCTGTGGCCTAGGGGAACGGTGTGTGTGTGGGGGGGGGCGTGTTGCTTAAAGACAGCTGTACCTCCAACGGAGCAGAAGACGGGCACTCCTGGGCGCCGAGCCAGTGGTAGTAACCCAGGGAATTTTGCCCGTGCGAAGAAATGCCAACTGCCAGCAAGTGGCCAGGGAGAACTGGCGACGTGATGGCATTTCTAGGAGCACACAAGCTGTCGAGGCCAGCTTCATGGGCACGTGACCAGTGCCATCCTACAGGGCTCTATGCTGGGAGGGTCCCTTCTTGAAAGTCTTAATACTCTTATCTTTGAACTCGCCGTTTATAAGTGAAGTCCGATGGGACAATGGAGTGTGCTCCGGGGACCTCCTTGCTCCCCATCTCCCTGGGGGTGAGTCTCAGCCCCCCACTCTCCCACCCCTCCAGCAACTCTGCTGCCTCCCATCCCTCGTGGGGGCCCGGGTGTCAGGGGGCCGGGGCTCAGCGTGTGCACCCCACACACGGAATTGTGGGGTGGGGCCCCTGTGCATCTGCACTCCCCCACGACTGTTCCCGTAGGGAAGGAGTGCACCATTCAATAGCAAATAAAAACATCCTGACCCATCAAGAGAGACAGAGATGGAGAGACAGAGAGAAAGAGACTAAGGAAAGAAAGGAAAAAGTTTTTTTTCTGCTTTTTGAACAAGGAGCCCTGCATTTCTATTTTGAACTGGGCTCTAGAAGGTATGTAGCTGGCCTTCTTGCTGCTTCTGGGGCAGGAGTGGGGGCGCTTCAGCGGGCTCACCCAGCCATCCACGCAACTGCTATATTCTAGCCTTTAACACGCACATGGAGACCCTGTGATGTGCAAGGCTCTGGGTGCTCCCACGGGGGGTGGAAGACAGACGTCACAGCTCCTTAAAGGAACTACAACCCTGAACTCAATCACCCCTTCCGTGCTGCCGAGCACCCGTAACAGAAAATTTAAAACTACTTGTAATTTTAAAACATGGAGGTCAAGGGCGCCTGGGTGGCTCAGTCGGTTACGCGTCTGCCTTCGGCTCAGGTCATGATTGCGGGGTCCTGGGATCGAGCCCCTCGTCAGGCTACCTGCTCAGTGGGGAGTCTACTTCTCCCTCTCCCCCTGCTGCTCCCCTGCTTGTGCTCTCTCTCTCTCTCTGTCAAATAAATAAATAAAATGTGGAGGTCAAGAGATCCCCAGTTTTTAAAGCCCTGAGCCCTGCCTGGGAGGTGGGGACACAGTGACAGTATGGAGGAGGCGTAGGAGCGGCTCAAACCTGATAGGAGGGTAGCTCGGAGGTCCTGTCGGTAAAGTGGGGAAATAGGGAGGAACCGGAATCAGAGCTGGTTCAATTCCTACCTCTGTACTTACAATGTGATTTTTATAGGCCCTTTAAAGTCTCGGGGATCCACTCTCCTCACCTGTAAATGGGTGCCCTTGACTCAAACAAATGGCGGATTAAGCAACATGGGATGTGTAACACACAGTAGATGTCCACTCTCTCAGTCAGTCCGGGCTTCTGCAACAAAGAACCACAGCCTGGGGGGCTTACAAGCAGCCTAAATTTACTTCTCACAGAGCTGGAGGCTAGAAGTCCGTGATCAGGCGTCAGCAGGGTCAGGCTCTGGTAAGGAACCTCCTCTGGGTTACAGACCGCTGGCTTCTTGCTGTAGCCACCTTTGGTGGAAAGAAGTCCAGAGAGCTCTCCGGGGTCCCCTTTTTGCAAGGACTCCACCCCAGTGACTTAAGTAACTTGTCCCAGGTTGGGATCCGACTGCTGACAGCCGGGCTCCAGAGCCCAGTCTGAAGCAAAGGCACATTCTTCCCCTCTGGGAAATGGGCCCAGTGACCTCTGCCCTGGCAGGCACAGGGCTTTGGACTTTAGAGGAAATCCAGAAGCATGGAAGTGACGGAAAGGAGAAATCAGGAGCTCGTTGCAGGCACAGAGAACCAGGGCAGTGCTGATGAGGAGTGCTCGCTTGAGCAGAGAGAGGACCAGAAGCAAAGAAACAGAAGACCGATCTCAGCAGAGTCCCAGGCATACTTTCTCCAACGCCAGCGGCCGTCACACCCTCAATCTGGGAGCCCCTCGCCCCACCCCATTCCTGGGAAGGCAGAAGAGGGGAGCACAGCTAGTGGACAAGGGCACTGATGTCCAGCCTGCTCGCGACAGTCAAATCATGCCTGAGACTCATCCAGGAACTGTATCTCCCGGTCAGTCAGAGCCAAGGTAGAGCAGAAATTAAAGCAGGTGGCGTCTACGTGGATGACCACGACAGCGGTCCTGCCGACATCCACGGCCCTTCTTCCCGCCCAGCCCAGGAAGCGGTCTTGAGAACCGACTCGTTTGGAGCGAATGGGCGCCCCTAGAAGGTACACCTTCCTCCACCTCTCCCTGCCTGGGGCAAAGGGACCAAAACCCCTGAACAAAGATAATTCCTGGGCCTGGCCACATCCAATCCCAGCCAAAGCCTCGAGGCCGCCCAGGACCACTTTTTAATTCTTTTGCAATCAGCATTTTCCTTTCTTCATTTGCTGGTTGAATAATGCAGCCTGTAAGAAAAGGGCCCTCAGCACAATTCTGGTGCTCGTTTACAATGGAAATTGGGAAACCGGCAAAACGCATACTGCAAAACGCATTTAAAAGAAGATGATTCAATTGGATTTGGCAGCTCTGATATTCAGGACCAGAAGGAGAAAATCTGTCTATGATTTGAACATGTATAATTAAGATGAAAGCCTTAAGTACCGGGTGCATTTCTTAAGATGTCACGGGCTCTGTTGACTCCCGGCGTTCTGATCAGTGGTGCAGAGCATTTATTTCTGAAATCTGAAGAGCATGAGTGAGATGCCTTTTTAAAACCAGCACTAGGAGCCAAGTCAAACCCTGACACCGCACAGCTCAAGGAGTGGGGCAAAGGCAGTGAGAGTGAGAAGTGCCTCCTGCCCAGCTTTGATCTTTCCCCGGGGGTGCACCCCGAAACACTGCAGGCTAAGGTTCGGGCAAAATTGGATCCGTTTGGGTGTGTCCTGTTTCGGTTCTTCTTCTGGTGCCAACCAAAGTGCCAGTGTCCTGGGAACTCTGCCATCCTGAATACAGAGCCCACTGTGGATGCTGGAACCGCGGGCTTCCAAAGAGGACACTGGGAGTCTGGGGAAAGCCAGGCCATCGGAGCCAGGAGACGGGGCTCAAGCCCCAGCATCACTGCTCACGCGCCGTGTGATCTCAGGCAGCTTCCTTGGGCTCTCTGTGCCTCAGCTTCCTCATCTCGGAAATGGGGCTAAACATTAGAACCTCCTTCATAAGAGATTTAGGACAGCTAAGTGCGGTTATCCGGTAAATCCCTGCACCCGGTCACTCTATGTAAACTATTGGTCTCATTCTCTTCCGGCCTCTCCCTCAGGCCACTCAGCGTGATAGCCACTAGCCCAGCCCGCCAGGCCCGCTGGGCCCTCTGAGCTGCTGATCGTCGCAAAACCAGAATGTCATGACAAACTCACTTGCCGTTCGAGATGCCTCGGTGATGGAATTTCTGGCAGTCGGACAGCCTTCTCCAGGGAGGGCTGGGAGGCTTCCCAAAGATGACTCACAGACAGAACCCTGGGGCTCTGGCAAGCCACGTGACCACACCTGGCACGTGACTTGGGAGCTCAACCGCCTGAGCGGGGCTGGAATCCCCCCGGGGCTCCTAGGGTTGTCTCTCTTCCTTTCCAGATGGGAGAGGAAGGGAGGAGACCTGGTCTGCGCCCCGGCCATTCTACTTCGAGGTCCGGCCTTCGCTAGAGGGAAGGTGGCCAGACTGTGCGCGCTCACGAAGCGCTCTCTTCACCCTCTCCCTGAGCTGCCCAGCCTTTCCTGGGGGGGGGGGGGGGGGGGGGGGGGGGAGGGGAGGGTGCATCGGGGTTCAGGGAAAGAGAAGGAAGACGGCTGTAATGCCGGGAGTAGTTGCAGATGCCACGCCCCCAGATAGCTTTCGGGCTGTGGCAAGGCCCCCAGAGTGGCAGCACTCCCTGGAGCTCCGGCCCGCACTTTCTTCTGCGTACCTGCAGCCTGCCCCGTGGGTGCAGCCCAGCCCTGATCCCCGAGGCTGCCGGTCCTGCATCACGTGACCAAAAGACTCCAGCCTCCCTGTTTCCAGGGAGAAGCCACAGGCCGCTTGCGGGCGGGGGGAGGAGGGGGTCTTCATATAGCAGGGACGACCCCTCCCCCCCACCAAGTGTGGCAGCTGGAAACAAGCTCAGGCCAGTTCTGCACAGGTGAGGAAACTGAGGCCTGCCACGGCTCAGCAGAGGCTCCAGGTACAACCTCATGCTGGCGCAGACCATTGAGCCACACTGCCCGCCTGGGTTCCAGGACATTGGGGTTGTATGCAGGTGGATTCAGATGCTCCAGCTCTGCCTCTTCCCAGCATGTGAGAGTTGGAAAGTTCCTGAACCTCCCTTTTATCACCTGTAAATGGGAGTAAAAGTGCTTATTTCCGAGGTGTGCCAAGAACCTGGCGGGTACAGCAGGCACCAAATAAACGTGAGCTCCCTTGTCCTTTCCCTTTCTTGACTTCCCTTCCTGTCCTATCTGCTTTTCTTCCCTTCCTCAAAGCCACTTAAGGCTCAGCAACAGCGTGTCCCTGTAAACGCTCATCCTTCAGCATCCCACAGGGACAGTGATGCCCCCGCACCTGACAGTGAACCCCTCGGCCCTTTCATCCAATGGGGAGGCAGGGGCTGGAAATATGGGAGGAAAAGTCCTCCGAATCTTGAGGAAAGCCCCAGACTTCATTCCCTAGGGGAAGCGAGAAGGGGCCCGCAGGCCCCAGTCCAGAGCCTCTGATGTCGTGGAGTGTGAAAAATTAATGTTTCTGGTTTCACAAGTTCTGTTTCTTGCTTTTTACCTTCCAAATCAGGCAGAGCTTACAGGAACCAAAGCAATCCCGACATGCAAGGGGGAACGAAGGAAGGAATCAAAGAACACGCAAACCAGAATTGTGCAGAGGTTGGGTCCTCTTAGGGAAGGGACACGCCGCAGGAGCTTCCGAGGGCGGGCCTGTCCTGACGCTAAGAAGGTGATGTTCACTGCTCCTAAGCCGTCCGGAGGTGAGAGCTGGCCTGGGGCTGTGGTCCCATAGTGCTGACAGTGATGACCGGCCAGCAGGTTGTCCAAGTGGGAGGGGCTGCCGTGGTGCCAACAGCCAGAGGCAGCACCCCAGTAGCTCCGGGGTCCGGCTGACAGGTGGGGGGCGCTGGGACAGTCCCAGAGGCCGGGGCTGCTGTCCGGGGCGGGCCTCACCATCAGAAGTGTGAAGTGTCACCTTGCCTTCAGTGATTTCGTCTGTCAGGGAAGCCAGAGCAGAAAACAGAAGAGGAAGTGCCCTCTGGATGCTGAGGACAGTCCCCTGGGACTATATTCTTTGGGACCTGACAACCTTAGAGAGGAGAGAGGAGATACTCGCCTCCCCTCCCCCACTCCACGCCCCAGTCCGGAGCTCCCAGCGTGGTAGAGCGTAGTAAAAACAGAACGTCTCTGGTTTCTCGTATGTTGGGTTTGGTTTTGTTTGCTTTAAACCTTCCAAATCAATGGACTGAGCAGGATGGGGGCCATTTAAAAGGACAGAAACTGAGCGGAAAGAACAAGGAAACACAGTTCAGAAATATTTCATCCAAAACGGGTTAAACGTGAGGCATTTTCCCACTGAGAGGAGAAAGCCCCTGACATCAGAAATGTTCTCTCGTCCAGAACACCTGATTCCCTGATCACAGTGATAAAGAAGATATTTGAACTTCTGAGAGGGTTTCTGGGAGGCTAGGCTTCCCGGGAACATTGGTTTGTAGGGGTGTTGAGGGGTCCTGTGTGAGCTTGTTTTCACCAGAGGCACCACATCCTCCCATGGGAGCTTTTTGGCTCCGAGTAGGGAGGCTGAGTCTGGCTCTCCTTACTCCCCCCTGCCGAGGGAGGACTCTGCAGTCTGGCTCAGGAGTCCAGAGAACGTGCTCTGGGGACAAATGCAGACCCCAGCCGGGCACTGCTGGGGTGCTGGTCTCGGGCATGTGTGCACCTCTTCGTGGCGCCACCCATCATCTGGCCCCCGCCATCCTCCCATCCTCTTCTTGCAAAGCCCACCTCCTGCCCCCAGAGCTAAAATCACCAGGGCCTCCCTCCCCCGGTCCCTTGTCGCTAGGACCGGAACACGGGGGCGGTCCTGGTCAATGAGTCCCCAGGGAATCGGCTGGGGTCTCTGGGAAAGATTGCCTCACCTTGTTTTGTAAGAGAGAAAAGGAGGAGGAAGAGAGAGCGAGAGGGAGATGGGCTAAAGCTCCTGCCTTGGGCGCCTGGGTGGCTCAGTTGGTTAAGCGACTGCCTTCGGCTCAGGTCATGATCCTGGAGTCCCGGGATCGAGTCCCGCATCGGGCTCCCTGCTCAGCAGGGAGTCTGCTTCTCCCTCTGACCCTCTTCCCTCTCATGCTCTCTGTCTCTCATTCTCTCTCTCTCAGATGAATAAATAAAATCTTTAAAAAAAAATAAATAAAGCTCCTGCCTTTGCCTACTCCTTGCTGCCTTTGAACACGGACGGGTGAGGAGGTGAGTCCTAGGCCGCTGCCTCCATCTTGTGATAAAATAGAAAGGCCGAGAAAACTTCAAAAAGCTGGCGTCAGTGCTGAGGCCGTCCAGAAGCCACGCACCTCCAGATTCCCGCGTGAGGGAGAAGACCCTCTGATTTCAGTCACTTGTGGCCGGGTGCTGTTACCTGCAGCTGGATACACAGCCTTCCCAAGCCCTAATGTGCACAACCACGGAATAGAGAGGAACAGTCCCGGGCACGGGACGGCGTCGCTCATGTCAATTGTGCGGAATGCGGTCCCTCTTCCCATCAGCCAAACCTGAGCCCGGGCCTCCAGACCCCACCACCTCTGTGAGGTTGCAAAAGGGCAGCTCCCAGAAGCCCAGCCCCGTTCCCCAGGTGGCCACGCCGGGGCCAGGATTCAGACGGGGAGGTTCAGTGGTCCAGGACACCATCCTGGGAGAGCACCTGCCCAGCGACCTGGGAGGCAGGAGAACAAAGCATGAGGTCTTGGGGAGGGAGAGAAAATGTCAGGGAAGGGAGCCAGAGGTCTATGAACATCTGACCCTTCCAGAAAGTGCTGCTGAGGTGAAATGCCAGTCGGGCTTCCTTTCCAGTCCCTGATTGCATTAATAAGATAATGATGAGTCATTTAACTCTGAATCCAGAGAGTGAAGCAAATTACCTGTGTCTAGATTGCTTAATGACGGAGGCACTAACGGGACCTTTGCGGCCTGCTGGAACCGAAACTGACCTATCACAGGAAGCAAGCTCACGCCCGTGGGTTTGCCACTCGACTGAGGCCATCCATCAGGCAGGGACGCACCCCTGCCAGGCATTCCATGTTAGCTCGTGTCCTCCACCTACCTCCCTAGCAGGCTCCAGCTTTCTTAACCTAATGATCCCGATACCATTAGTTATTTCCTGGACATGAACCATCGGGCCCCCATTAGCCAAAGCTCAGGCGTCCAGGTGTGAAGTTTCCACTCTGGCTACATTCCCCCAGAGAAACGTTCCTCTGAGCCAGGGTCTTGGACACCTCCTCTCCCCCTGCAGGAAATGGCAACGCTTCCCCGTGGCCTTCCGAGCAGAAGGGGATGAAGGAAATCAGGACGCAGCCAACCACATGAGTCTTCCAAAGGCCAGAGAGCCTCTTTTAATCACTTCAGGCTCCATAGAATTTTTTGTTTCATTTCCCTTAATTAAGATATTATTTCCATACAGTGAAGTTGACCCTTTTAAAAAGCGGAACGCTCTGGGAGTTTTAACAAATGCCTAATCTTACAGCACTATCACATGCAGGATGCAGAAGGGCTCCATCGCCCCCCAAAAGCTCCTTCATGCCCTCTGTGGTCAACTCGTTCTCCCTCTCCCAAGCCCTGGCCACCGCTCACCTGTCCTTTCCCCCATAGCTTGGTCTATTCCAGCAGGTCCTACACACTGGGTAGCCCTGAGTCCGGTTTTCCTTGCTTAGGGAATTGCATTTCAGATGCACCCATCTGGTTGCGTTCACAATTGCTGACTCTCCACTTCTGCTGTGTGGCTGTAGCACGGGTGGTTTGTAGGGTCCATGGGTGTTCAATGGGCACTTACCTACCCTAAGCCAAACACTTGATCATATGTTATTTCACTTAAGCCTCAGGAAAAACCCGAAGGCAGGCACCATGCTCTCCATTTAGAGATGAGAACAGAGGACCACAGGGCTAGAAAGAGGTGAGGGTGGCCTGGGCACCATATACAGGGCCGTCTGACCCACCTTCTGTTCATTTCTGGAATGAGCAATTCTGGAGCCCCTCCTGGGGGCCAGGCAGGGTACAGTGTGCTGGGGTGCAAAGGAGAACCACCAGGGATTTAGGGTCCAGGATGACCTTTCTGCCAGCCTTGCAGGGTGAGCACTCCAGGCTTGCTTGCAGCTGATGCTGAACCCGCCCCCCTCCATTTCATGGGTGTGTGGCCCTGGAAGAATGGCCCTCCTAGGATGTACAGGGAGAAAAGACTCAGCCGTAAGACCCTAGGGAACCGATAGGGCAAAGCAGAAAGAGGAAGTGGTCAGAGACGTGTTTTCCTGGCACGTCTGTGCTCTTGAAAACGATGAAATTGCGGGTTTCACCAGACAGACATGCCAGCCGGTGCCTGTGAGTAAATACAGTCATCCCCACGGCTTGGTGCCCTCCCATGGCCACTCTCCATCATTTGTACTTGGGTGGTAAAAACAGAGAGAGGAAGGGAGGGGCGGGGCGGGGCAGACTCCACTGTCGGGGATTTGCCACCACCCCCTTACCCCTCCACCCCTCCCTCCTGCTCCAGGCAGCACTGCCCTGACAGGGCTATCCCACCCCCACAGCCTTCTGTTATCAACCCCGGAGAAGTCCTAGGGCAACAGAGTACATGCCACTGTCTGCCGATTTCTGTGTCCCCAGGGGGACAAGCAAGAGTGGCCCAAGGCCCTAAGGCTCTGCCTAGGGGCTCAGGCTCTTGGGATTTGCCTATAACTTTCTCTGAGCACAGACAACTCTCTTCGCGCTCCTCTTCTTGGCCTGAGCCAGCAGAGGGTACCCCAAAATGGAGGATTCGGGGCTGGGGGGTGTCTCTGGATCATCTCCTCCTGGGGTCCCAAGCAGCACGTCCACTGGACTTCACTCTGCAGGAAGGTGCCCTAGATATGTTTGTTCTTTCCACCTCTAGCCTAGGCCTAGTTGAATAAGAAGCATCGGAACAATTTTTAAGGACAGAAGGGGGGAAGGAAAGGAGGGAGGCCCTGAGGGAGGGAGGGAGGGAAAGAAGATCCCAGAAATCCAATCTCAGTTTCTTATTTAACCGAGAAAAACATGCATGTCTCCAATATGGTAAAGAGCGGAAATATTGGCTTCAAACACCAGGCTGGACCCCTGTTCTGCCACTTGCTAGCTTTACAAGCCACTTGACTTTCCCGAGACCCAGTTTCCTTGTCTATAAAACACTGCTGTGTATCTCCCACGATCTGGAGAAGGAGGTCGTTTAAGGGAAGACAGCCAGCGTGGGGCACAGAAGAACTGCTCATTGAGGAGTGGTAGTTACTACTGCCTTTCTGGGTTTCGAGAGAGCCCTTCCAGGCGGGCCTGGGACACACAGCATGCGCCTCCAGGACAGCCGTCCGGGCCAGTGGCTCAGGCTGGGGTCGATGGGGATCCGCGGGCTTTGTTGCAGCCCAGGGTCCCCTCGGGCCGGCACTTCAGGAGGGTACAGAAGGACTTTATTAAAATGGATGTCAGAGCTCTGGTCAGCCCTCATCCAGCAGCTTACGCTAAATTATTAAACACTGGCAAGGACACTGGGGGGCTTTCCCGTTTGCTAACAGATGGCTTTCCCCCGAATCTCTGTGCATCTTCTTGATGTAATACCAGCAGGGGATTGAGCACAGCCCTGGGGGATGCAGCACTGGAGAAGAGAGCCCACTGCAGACCCCCACGTTTGTGGAGACCTCTCCAAGGTGGAGACTGCCCGCCTCGTCCCTTCGAGCTCCTGTCCGGACCCGCCCGCCCTGGATCGCAGCTGCAGTTGTCCCCTTGCCCGGGGCCGCTCTGAGTCCAGCAGGGCCACCAGAGCTGCCCACAGCAACACCTGTAATAATGAATGTTGCATGCGGGCCTCCTTGGCGCTCAGCATTTCACATGCATTGTTTGCGCTCCTCTTCACGGTGATCCGCAGCAAGGGAGATGCCATTAATATCCTTTTATAAATGAGCCAATGAGACTCAGAGCGGTGAACTGCCCAGTGTCGCACACTTACTATGTGACAGAGCCAGGCTGAGGTCTTGTCCTCGGACGGCAACAAGCCTGCTCCCAGCCTCCTGGACTGCGGCCCACAGGCGCTGGAGGCCCACGCCAGCTCCCCTTGGCCTGTCCCCCAGATTTCCAGCCTCCTTAACATGCAGGGACTCACCTGTGGGGACTTCGGATGCCTCTGTCCTCCCTGGAGACCCAGGAGAAGGAGACGGAGTTGGGAAAGAAAACTAGCCCTCCTCGGGAGGGTGGGAGCCCGAGAATGGAAATGGTCTGTGGCCAGAACCCAAGACGTGCGCCCCCTGCCCCGTCCCTGAAGTGATGTCCAGCCCATCCGTCCCCTGTCACTGTCTGGCAGACATTAGGGAAAAGTGTTATTTAAGTCATTTCTCAAAGATTTGTCATAAGGAAAGTAGGGCCAGGGAAGCGATCTGAGTATGGCAAACATTTAGGCCCCTCAGACTCAGGGGCCTTTTCAGGCCATGATCTTATTTACTTTGCGACCAGACAAAACCATCTTAGGATGGAAATCGCACCCTTCCGAGCGCCCCCAGCACCTGTGTGATGGGAGGGATGGTGCGCGCCCAGTATCCCTGGCCTGACGAGACCCCCGGGAGAAGGCGCATGCCGTGTGCGCGACAGTCTCTCCAAGAGGCCTCAGGAGGGCCCTCACACTGACCCTAGCCCCTCACCCTGCCCCGAGGCCCTGGTGGGCGAGGAGAAGGCCACCCATTGGGTATCCGCCAGACGACGCGGTGCCCACCGCAGCCGGGCTTCCCCGGGGCCTGCTCAACACCTCTCTCAGTGAAAAATCCATTTCTGCACAGAACTTTCCGGCTCCGACCCAGAATCCTCAGCCGCTCGCGTGTCTTCCGCTACCTTGCTGGGACTCCCTTGCCCCTGGTCTTCTCACTGGACACTCCTCCCACCTGAGCAGAACAAATCTGAGCCAGGCCTCGGCCCCTGGGTGGGGAGGCCGAGACTTTCTTTTTCTTTTTCTTTTTCTTTTTTTTTCCGTTGGGCTACTGGTACTTTTATTATGTAGTGTGTCTCTACATATTTTATTTTTTTAAATAATTTTTATTGTTATGTTAATCACCATACATTACATCATTAGTTTTTGATAGGCGGAGACTCTCTAGAAGCTACCTCTTCCAGCTACTTCCTTTCCTCTTCTCACGCCTGTTCGCAGTCCCTCCCAGAAGGAATTATTTTTAACAGGTGCCCCACTGCCCTTCCAAACCCCCAAGGGGGGAAAATCCTAAGACAGTTGTTTATTAACGGCACCCGGTGTCATTAACAGCCAGGCATGTGGTAAAATATAGATTAAAGCGGGGAAGGCAGGAATCACGCTGCCATTTGTCCTGTTCCGAATGTCATTATGCGTTCCATCGCGGCGTTTTACCGAGATGATTAGTGGCATCAAATGACTTCTGAAAAATGATTATGTGCCATTAAAAGCATTAGTCTGTCTGAAACCAGCACAAACAAATGGCCGCACAAGGATGAGTCATTAGCTGGGGAGGCTCGGTGATGCGACAGAGAGCTGTCGGGGGGCCAGGCAATTAGCCCTGCCAACAGGTTGGGGAGGCAGGGCGGCCAAGTCAGGAGCCCGGAGCCCAGGCGCCGCTGCAGGAGGCCCAGGCCCCTGGGGGTGGTGGTGGGGGGGGATGGCGGGGGGGGGGGCCTGCGGGAGTCACACTGCTCCGGGGGAAGCCTGAGGATCTGGGTTTGCTTAGAAGCGCCCGCCTTCCCCGCGGCGGCAGTGCCAGGGCCTAGCCCGGGATGAGAGCAAAGTGCGTCTGACGCTCCTGCAGGCTATGGGAGCCCAGAGCTGGGGAGAGACAGGGTGGCAAGAGTGAGCCAGCCCCAGAGGAGTCAGTGAGCAGGTGGAGTCCCCGGGGGCGGAGGCTCCTGCGATCACCGTGTAACTTAAAACCATAAGAACATAGAGAGAAGTTGTAATTTGAGAGATTAAAAAACATTCCTTGAACATATCCCAATAAAACGGCTTTGATGGGACCGCAAAAGAAAGAAAGAACAAGTGAAAAGCGTCGTCTTTATCTGCTTTGTTAAAAGAGCCCAGCCCCACCCCCCGGCCTTAGGGGGCCAACGGCATTCGGCATTCATGTTGAAGTGCACTTATGGGGGCAGAGATTCGGTTTTGAGGAGTCGTCAGGAGTGGGTTGCCCTGTCTCCCCTCCCCCTCCATCAGGACAAGGGTCCAGGCCTATTCGGTGGGGGTCTTCTCCCTGGAGGGGCTTTCTCAAAGCATGCCGGGCACACTCTAAAGGCAATCAGTTCTTTCCTTCTCTTTCTGTCTTATTCTTTCCTTCCCTTCTTCCCTTCCTTCATTTTTTCCTTCCATTCGTACATCCACCAACGTGCGTGCACAGCCAGCCCCATACCTGGCCTTCAGTTGGTTGCCAAGTGTGCCAAACTCAACCCAGGACAGGCCAGCCCTGCCCTCCTGGAGCGTGCCATCCAATCGGGGAGCCACTAACCAGTTACTTCCATGCACCAGTCACTGCCCTGAGTGTCCTGTTCCATCTCACCTGCCCCTCACCTGTGAGGCAGGTATACTTCTTACCTGCGCCTCGCAGAGGAGAAAGTCGGCCTGGGGAAGTCACACCACTGGGAAGCAGAGCAATCAGGCTCAGGGTTGACCCCACAGACCCCGGAGCTGGAGCCCACCACCAGCTCACCTGGGTCCCTGTGGCCACTGCATAATCCCATGCAGGCCTCCCTCCTCTCAGGGTTCTTAAGGGGCCCTGGTAGGACCCCAGTTACAGGGGTTCAAAGTGTCCTCGACTATTCCTGGTGGAGAGGTCTGGGAGCAGGCCAGGGTGCTGCTCAGTGGACTTTCGTTGTCTCATTTTGGAGAGACTTTAGAGACTGTCGAGAGCCAACATCCAGCTGTATAGACTCTGGGACTGTGGGTCTCCATCTAGCTGGTGAGAGTCTCCTGCGAAGCTTTTACAAACTAGTGATGCCTGGTCCCTGCCTTTCCAGGGTGGAGAAGCACTGGTTTAGCCCACCCCCGCCTGCCTGCTACAGATGAAGAAACAGAGGCTCACAGAGGGGTAGTGCCCAGCGTGGGGCCAGAGAGATGCTCAGGCTCCAACCAGGCCAGGAGCCAGATGCCTCCTGAGAGCAGGCTCCCTTCCCTCTCTCTCGGATCCCCAAAGCTCCCCCCATGTGCCACTCTGAGGCCGATTGCCGTCAAGGCTCTGAGAGGCATCGAGGCCGTGGCAGCTGAACCTGGCGGCTGCCAGTGCTGACTGACACCTGTCACAGCCGCAGCTGCACTCCACACCTCTGAGGCCCAGCCCTCGACAGCCTTCATCTACTGTTGCTGCCGCCGTTCCATTTCTAGAGCCAGAAGCATCCACCACCTCAAAAAAGTGGCCAATTTCCAAAAGCCCTTCATCTCTCTTCCCTCCAGGCCTCACTGGGGACGCGCAGCTCATTCCGGAGAAGCCGACGTGCTGTTCTTCATCTTTATCGAACTTGGCTTTGTGGTTCTTGTTGCTGGGGAGGGGCGGTGGTCTGTGCGGGCAGCTCGAAAGTGCTGAGCTGAAATTGTTTTTCCCCGCTCCTTACCTCATTCTATTAGAAAAACATGAAACCTCTTTCCTCCCCTTGTTTGTTTTATTCTTTCTCCCCTTTTTTCTCGATAAGACAGAGAGCAGCGTGATATTTGATGATGGCTCTGTTTGTGTCTTGCTCACCGCAGGTCGTGAATGTCTGTGAGGTTAGCCCAGCTGCTGCAGGAGATGAAAAGTAGCCCTTTGTCTCCCCCCTGCTTCCGGGCTGCTTGTCCTCTAGCTACCTCTTCGTGACACTCAAAGAAATTGGTAAGACTCCTAAGAGCCTGGAAGTTCTTCAAGATGTCTAACGTCAGTCTCTCCTGTTGCCACTCAGTCTTTGGGGGTCACACCCATTCCCAGCCTCTCTGCAGAGGTTGAGGATGCACAGGAATACCACAGGTAGTCTCCCAGCAATAACCAGCCACAGGCAGCCTTGAACTCGGTTGGGACACTGATCTCGAGGCCTGCTATTCTGGGAAATGCTGAAACAGCATCTGGGATGCCCAGCAGTTCAAAGCACTCTGGGCACATGTTGATGTTCTCTTCTTGTCTACGGAAATTTCCTCGGCAACAGACCAAGGACAGGTGGACTCAGCCTGAAAGATCTGACTGGTGCACCTCTCCATGCAGAATCCGCAGTGATTTGAAAAGTCTAGGGGACACCAGAAGCACCTACTGAGTGGAGGGTTTTAGTTCCTAGCTATGTGGGCCTTTCAACATGGCAACTTGATGCATCAGAGTGTGTGAAGCGAGAGGCAATAGAAAGTCTACGAGTAAGACGGAAGTTATAGTCTCTTGTAACCTGATCACAGAAGTGAGATCCCATCCTTTAGAGGCAAGCAGCTGGGCCCACACTCAAGGAGAAGGGATTACACAGGGAACACCAGGAGGCAGGGATCCTTGGGCGCCATCTTGAGTCTGCCCTTCACCAAGTTATTTACATTTGTGCTCCCGGGGAACAGCAGTGTGAGACAGGGAACTGGGGAGAGCCAATTCAAGGATGTGCTCTGTGTGGGGTGGGCCACAATGACAGGCACCCGGAGCCCAAGCCTGCAGGGCTGAGGAGCTTGTTTGTCCCAAGAACCCAAGGGGAAAGCATTTCCTTTGGTTCCTGACTCCCCGCATCAACTCCTCCATGCTCCCAGGCAGTGGCTCCATCAGGAAGCGCAGAGCGGGATCGAGAGTGACCTGGATGGGCCAGGGGCCGGGCACCACCAGGGCCAGCTGCGCGCCACACAGACCTGGCTGCCGCAGCAATGGCTGAAAAAAGGCCAGAGAGGAGTGTGGCGGTGGGCGTGGTGTGTCTGCTACAAGCCCCGCCCCAAAGTGTGCACGTCTGGGGGACAGAAGCCGCGGTATCATGGTGAGCTCGATTTACCTCAATGGGGCCGCAGCCAAACCCCGTATTTTCTCCCACCCAAAGGCAGCTCCTCTCCCGGCCTTCTGTTCATGACACCATCCTCCCCATGGTCCTCCAGGACCCCCTTAAATTTGACCCTCTGTGGGTTTTCTATTCTCCTGTGTAACCCAGACCTAGCACGCAGGACCAGCTACAAAGCTTGGGGGCCCAGGGCCAGGTGAAAATGAGGGGCCCCTTCTGGGCACAGGGCCTGGTGCAAATGCACGGGTCACTCGCCCACGAAGCCAGGACTGCCCACAGGGTCTGTCACCCCAGGCGCTGCTCCAGTCCCTCTGCCCTCATGCCCCTCAGGCTCTGAGCAGCCTCAGCTGCCCTTTTCCTCTCGGCCTCTCCAGCTCCTGCTCAAAGAGTCTTCTCTGCATCTGTGCTCCTGAAATAGTGAACCTCATCCAGACCTTGCAGGTCACTGCTTACCATGACTCTCTGCCTAAAGTGCTGCCCCAAGTCCTCCCAAGAGGGGCGGTGTACAGAGTTGGGGTGTGCAGTGTGCGACCCGCACCACTGTATGCAGCAGTCTCGAGTCAAAGGAGGACTTGCCCAAGAACCAAAATTAGGGGGCTCTTGCCTGGGAGGGTCTTCGGACAGAGCTAATGTGCCCAATGCTAGGAATGAGAACTGACCCTCAGATATCATACCACTTGCTATGTCCCAAGGCCCGGTTAAGTTCTTTGCACATATTAAGTAATTGATTTCTTTCTCACAACACTCCTTTGAGAGAGTTACTTGTATTATTCCCATTTTACAGAAGAGGCACTGAGGCACATTAAGAAACTTGCCCAGGGCCACAGGGTCAGCAACAGAGCTGAAATTTGAGCCCAGGCAATCTGGTTCTCAAGTCCGTTGTTTTAACCACTATATCATGCTGAGTGACAGCTTCAGCTACCAGGGGATCAGGCAAGTGTATAGAATTTTGGAAGCCTGACTGTATTATGCATTGTTTGCAGTTTGAAGAGGAAGCTTTACATTTCATGTATTTATTTCCTTTACTTTTTGCTGAAATTCCTTTGGGAAATTCTAGCCTATGTCAGGAAAGGGGGAAAAGGCAAAGGGAGATAGCTATGGAGCATGGGTGGATGGATAGATGGAAGGGTGAATGGGAGGATGTGGATGGGTGGGTGGGTGGGTGAATGGTGTGTGGGCGAGTGGATGGATGGGTGGGTGAACGGGTAGGTAGATGGTGAATGGGTGGACAATGGGTGGGTGTATGGGTGTGTGGATGGATGGGTGGTTGGGTGGGGGATGGTTCCTGGGTGGGTGGGTGTGTGAATGAGAGGATGGTGGGTGGGTGGATGGGATGAACTGATGGGTGGAAGATGGGTGGATGGTGGGAGGATGGTGGGTGGACGGACAGATGGACAGAGACAGAGGGCCATGAATGCCCAAAACTGAAATCCTAAAGGGGAAGAGATGGGGAAAGGGTGAACCCCTAGGCCAGGCTTGGTGGTCACTGCAGAGAACAAAAGAATGATAGAGGAAGCCCCTCCCCCAACCAAGGTCAGTCAAAATCCTATTTCATTTCCAAGGCCCAACAGAACCATTGTGTGCCCAGGAGACCGCCCCCCCCGCTTGAAGCTGACGTTGAGTCTACCTAAACAGGAGAAGTGGGAGGCCGTGGGACTTGTGTTATCTTTTTCCAGAAGAAGGGAGTGTATGCTGGGGCCTGGCACCGTCCTGAGAGGTCATCCTGACCCACAGAGGGCAGCAGCATTGCTGGGGGATGGCCAGCCAGTAAGGTCTGGCTTCTAGTAGCAGCATCTGGCAGGTTGCCATGGGTTCAGCAGCCCTAGCTGACACGGGGTGGTTGCCTTGGGGACGTTGGAAGAGGCAGCCTTTCTGGCCAGCCCAAGTGAGCAAAGGAAAATCAGCAGGGGAGAATAAGAGGAAAATCACCAGGCCACGTGGAGTGGGCACACACTTGCTCACACTGCTGCTTCATTTGTCTCCAAGAGGGGTGCTCTGTCTCCACCAGCTTTCTCTAGCAGCATGGCAAGAAGAAAGGGGTGGGGGGAGCCCTGCACAGCAGTCTTGTCTGATCCAGCACCTTGGGTTTGAGTGGCTGGAGCCTGTCTGGATGACTCAGGAAAATGCAGAGTCACAGCATGATGAGCTTGGGTATGAGTGGAAGAGCCATGGCCAGCTGTGTCCTTGAGCCAGGCAGGACAACGACCCCCGGCCTCTGGTGATCTCCTCGGTCATGTGTCTTGCCTGATAAAGCCCATGGTCGGTTTTCCAGGCCATCATTTGTCATGTGCATCTGTGGTAAGTCACAATCTGGTTCTCTCTGGTTGGCCCAGACTCGAAGCCTTCTCCCAACACGCACCCACGGAGTAGCAGTGCCCCACTGGCCCTGATCCCGGACTCTTTGCAGGATCACCTTGCCACCCTCACCCACCACTAGGAGACTGGACCATGGTAATTATTTTGTGGTCTGCTTAATGAACTTCCCTATCGCCAGATGTGTTAAAGGATAACTTTCCCAAAAAGGCAAGATCGTGACTCTCGTAACTTAACACGTGTTAAAGATTTTATTTGGCTGAATATTTGTGATGAAACCAGGCAGATATTACAACTAATCCAAAGGAGAAGTCTAAAAGGCATAAATTTATACAGAGTAAAGGAAAGTGGATGTGAATTCACAAAGTCTGCAAGTGACTTGTTCCTTAAGGAAGAGGGAAATCAGTTGAACCACTGGACAAAATTTATTTACATGTCTATAGACAAGAGTTAATTTGCATTGCTATCAGTTATCCCCAACTTACAGAGCCATAAAACAGCTCCAAGACACTGAAAGGCTAGATCTAGACAGCTTCGAGGGTGTGCTCTGAACTGCCTGGTTTTCCATTGGCAACACTGGTGATCTTTTGGGTATATTCCAAATTTCCTTGCAGGGACAAGTACTTGAACCAGATCTAGACAATCTTAGCACCTCACTCTGCCTGATAATAGCGGTTAATATCAGGAGCAGGCAGTCAGAATCCTTACGGTGAATTGATCGGTTCATGGGCTTGGGGAGAAAAATGATCTCAGATGATTCCTGGTCCAGTTAAGGCTGCCGGCCACATGGAGGAAAGAATCCCGAAAGAGGAACTCTGATTCCCAACCTGACTGAGCATTTGCCACATGCTGGGCACTACTCCATATGCTTTATATATAGTGATCCATTTAATTCTCCTGTGAGAAGGAGAATTTAATAAACCTATGAGGAAGTTTGTATCATTGTTCCACTTTATGCATGAGTAACAGAGGTTCAGAGACGCTAAAGGGCTTGCCCAAAGTCACATTGCTAGTAAGTGGCAATCAGGCACAAACATGGGCACTCAGATTCGAGTCATTGCTCCAAGCTCTGTGCTATCCTGCCTTACACAGCAACCTGGAAAGGAAAGCAGAGGTAGACAGTGACAGGTGATGACAGAAGACAAAATTGCAGATGAGACTGAAGGCCTTCCAACCCCGAATGTGCTGGAGACTTTAGGGGGTTCTAGAACATTCTGGAAGATTTTAGAGCCTTTCCTTTCTAGGATTCCTCGAGCAACCCTAGTACCTTTTCCAGCTACCAAAGTCAATATTACCTCCCATTTTTTGCTTAAGCTCCTCTGAGTTGTACTTTTTTCCATGAAGAATCTTGGCTTATATAGCATTAAGTGACGGAGCTGAGTTTCAATCCCTCACCTGCTTAAAATGCATAGCTATGTCTCTATATTTCCTCACCCACAAATGGGACTATTATCATACCTATCCCGCTGGGTTATTGTGAGGATTAGGTGCATCAATCCATGGAAAGCTCTGAAAAGAATGCCTGGCACCTAAAGGTACTCAATACTAGTTAGTTTTATTATCAGCTCCATTTTGTGAATGGATAAACTGAAACAAAAGCTGTTATGAACGTGGCCAAAGGTCATGCATGTACCACCATTTATTAGCAAAGGACAGAGCCAGCAATTGAACCCAGGCAGTGATCAGAGCCTGTCTGCTTCACCTGGACCCCGGAAAGGCCCTGGAGAAGTCATCTGGTCCTTCCTCCTGCCCAGAGCTGATCCGACCCCCAGTCTGGTAGCCTGGACCAGGGCTCCAGAGCAGGAGGGCTCCTGAGCCTGAGCTGGCTCCTTTCCCAGCCCTCATGCTGGAGATCAAAGAACCACAGGCAGTTGGGGCCTTCCAGCACTGCACTGCAGCCGTCAGGGGACCCGAGTGGACGGGCATCGGCTCCTACCTCTCTGGGGTCCTTATGCAAATGGACCCACTTCCATCAGCCTACCCAGGTGTCCCCGAGGCACCTGACCTGCTGATGCAGCTGCCACCTCTTCTCCCTACTGTTTCCACTGTATGGAAGCATAAATCCAGTTAATGTGTCCAAAAAAGAAAAATCAAAATGTCAGATCTGCAGAGATGGTTCAGTTGAAGGAATATTGATTGTCACAGAGAATATTCTCACTTTATTCACCTACTTAGTCTGCTCCCCTAGGCGCATATGAATTCATCAAATATTGTCACAGCACATAATAATGCTCATTCCTGACATTGTTGTGACTGCTCAAGCTTTGGTCCTGCTCACCATGCCTGTGCCAATTGGGGCGATGGCAAGGGGTGGGGGGGAATGGGAGGGCAACCCCTAAGGATCACATCATGGCATTTTCCCCAGGACAAGACACTTTCCCATATAGCTTCTGCTCTGATCTTCAACACAACGATGTGAGGGGGTCTTGGAGGATATAGGCATTCCCACTTTACAGATGGGATCCGAAAGGTTAAGTAACAGATCCAAGGTCATGCTGCCAGCAAGTTATTATCTGAACCTTAATGTTCAGACTCCATATTCAGGGCACCTTCCACTCCATCCTGACCTTTGCTGCAGATGGTGGCCCTGATACAGCCAGGACTGGAGCTGGGTAGATTTTCTTGGCTTCTTCCCTATTCAGTCGGCACCATGGATTATGCACCCTCTGTTCGTTCATCCCTGGACATAGACTCAAGGAGATGATCTCTGATTCTCAATGGATCTTCAAAACATGGAAAAGTGGATAAGATGTTTGGAGACTAACGTACTTGACACTATCAGAACCATGGACACAACTATGCACCATGGAGACTTGAGCCCTAACCATTGGAGGTGGTTTATCAAGGTGACACTGGCACAAAGTAAAGGCTAGAAAACCCTGAGAAAGTAGCACAAAACTCCCGAGGAGCATCTTGGCCCATTGTGACCCAATTGCTAAAGAACTGACCAAGAAGAGGGGTCAGGCGTCCAAGCGCTGGAAAGCACTTGCACAGTAAATTACAGGGTATCTCCAGACACTTTCCGGGAAAACACAGCCCTAGGGGATTTAGACCAGCATTTCCTAAAGTATGTCCCAAGGAACTGGAGTTCTGAAGGTATGAAAAGTTTTTGTGGTTGAATAACTTTGGGAAGCTCTGAGCTAATCAAACTTAAACAGATTATTTAGATTCAGGGCTTCGCAGATGCTTTATCATCTTGATGATGATGATGTTGATGATGATGATGATGGTATAATAATAATCATCATCCATGGAGACTGCAGCCCAATGCCCCCAGCACCATACATGTACTAATTCATTTCAGCCTCACCTTGGTGCTGCTGTTATCCTCACGTTATAGCTGAGTAAACCAAGATGCAGAAAGTAAGTGACTTGCCCAAGGTCAAGAATCCTTGGGTGATGGGACAAGGTGAGAACACTGGAATCCACAGGCTTGGTCACATGACTCTAAGAGCCGCATGTGGAATGCAGTACTTCCCAAACTTTGGTGGCTCTGAATCTATCCCTTTGTTTTGTCCCAGAGCATCTCCTGGGACTCAGGCTCAATGGAACTTTTGAGAACTCTGGTTTAAACAATTGCCCTGACTGGCTAGCTCCAGTAGTTCTTGAGTCCCCCTCAATGTACACTTGGAAGCAAGTACAGGTTGGTAAGGTATCTGAGTAGCTACTCTTATTCTTGTTCCCTATGGCATCTCCTGGAGTGCAGCTGATCTGAATCCAAAGTGAGAGCCCCTGGAAAAATCGAGACATGCGAGCTGGGCTGAGGCCTTCTTCTTTGACCCCTTATAGCAGGTAGCTGAGCAAACCAGGATGGACGTCACTGTCTGCCTCCTCACCGCTACCCCTGGCTGAATACTCCTTCTGGAATCTCCCAGCCACATGCAGAAAGGAACTTTCCAGGAACACCTGAGTGGCTCAATCATTAAGCAGCTGACTCTTGATTTCGGCTCAGGTCATGATCTCAGCGTTAAGGAATTGAGCCCCACTTCGGGCTCCTCACTCGGCACAGAGTCTGATTGAGATTCTCTCTCTCCCTTGCCCTCTGCCCTTCCCCCCACTCATGCTCACTCTCTCTCTCTAAAATAAATAAATAAAATCTTTTTTTAAAAGAAAGAAAGGAAAGGAAAGGAAAGGAACGGAACTTTCCAGGGGTTAGACTCAGCCCAGAGGAAAGAAGATGCTAATCACTTTGGGCAGCTATCTCTCTCTCCCCACCTGGGGCTCAACCACACCCACCCACAGTTTCTGGCTTGATTTAATATCTTGGCCGTTGTCCTCAACAGGTGCACAAAGTGGGGACTTCATTCACAGGAGCCTTTGCCAAAAGCCCCATTCCTCGGGGGGGAGGGGTGGAGAATATGACCTCAGTAGAATATCAATAGGAAACTATGGTGAGAAGGCATAGTTGGCCAGAGCTGGTGATGGGGTAATTAATTCTACTTAAGCAAAATGTTACTAATAATTAAATGTACTAATTAAGAAAAATTGGATCAGCTGTTGTTGGTGTAACACAGAAGCTGGAGCTTCGCTGACACATTTCTTAGGCAGCTTCCAGCTGGGACTCAATGCAGCAGACACTGTCACTCTGGAGCCCAGGAGAAGCCAGAGGAGCTGTGAGCTGGCAGGGCCTTCATGGTAGGAAGTAGCAGGCTTGGGAGGGTCTGAGGTGACAGGTCCAAGAGGAGATGCTGAAGTGAGATGGACCCTGGTGGCCAGTTCAGTGATGGGAGAAGGGACAGGGGGAGAGCCAGATCAGAGGTCAGACAGGGAAAGGTGTCTGATGGCCAACAGTGGTAAGAACTCAGGTCAGGTGAGCAGACATCATAGAAAGATCCAGGCCTAGAAAACAGGGACACTAGCTAAGGCAAGGTTCTTCAGCATGGCACCACTGATATTTGGGGTTTCTTTGTTGTGGAGGCTATTCTGTGCACTGCAAGATGTTTCATAATATCACTGGCCTCTACCTCTAGATGCCAGTAGCATCTCCCAATCATAACAAACAAAAATGTCTCCAGACTTTGTCAAATGTTTGCTGGGAGGGGAGAAAAATCATCCCAGTTGGAAACCACTGAGCTCATTTTAAAAAATAAATCAGCAACTAAACATAACAAAGATTTATTGCTTACTCCTTCCGAGGTGGAATGGGCTCTACTCCTTGCAGGTCTTAGGCTCCTTCTAACTCATGGCCCTCTGACCCCCAGGCTTCAGGTTCCCCGCACTGGATCATTCTCATCCAGCTGCATAATGAGCTAAGGGACAGTGTCTCCATTATTCAAGAGATTTTAGGGGCCGGCCCTGGAAGCGTCTGACACCACTTCTACCCATAGACTACTGGCCCTCCCAAGCAGCAAAGAGCAAATGGGGCCCAGCTGGTGCACCAGGGAGGAGACCCCAGATATGGGCAAACAACAGCTCACCGGGGCCACATCAGGTCCTGGTCCAAGCTCTGACTCGGCCCCAGATGGCTCATGCAGCCTAGGCCCGCGTCTCCTCCACCAGGCCTGTTTTCTCCTCTTCAAAAACTTTTACCACAAACAAAATATGGTTTGTCCACATGATGGAATATTTTTCCACCATAAATAAGAAGGAAGCATTGATGTACACTACAGCATGGAGGAACCTCAAAAACCTGCTAAGTGCAAGAAGTCAGACACAAGCGGTCATACAGTGCGTGGTTCCATTTATATGAAATGTCCAGAATACACAAATCCACAGACAGAAAGCAGATGAGAGGCTGGGGGGAGGGAGGGGGGAGGAGGTGAAACGGGGTGACTGCTAATGGTTATGGGGTTTCCTTCTGGGATGCTGAAAAATGTTTGGGAGCCAGATAGCGGTACTGACTGTCCAACATGGGGAATGAACTAGATGCCATTGGATGGTACCCTTTGAAATGACTACTTTTAACTTTTGAGAATTTTACCTCGATTTAAAAAAAAAAATCCCCTACAAACTCTAACCTTCAGCAGTTGATAAAGATCTAGGGAGGATAGGAACCAGGCAAGGGTGCCCCAAAGTAGGAAAATGAGTTCTGTCCTTTCTGAAAACATACTCCAGATAAATTTGTTTTGGAAAGGCCCTGATTCCTACTTTGCCTGCCGAGTGAGTGCAATGTTGGTGAGCTTTGTAAACTAGAAATCTCTATATAAATGTATGAATACATTGTTACTGAGGCACTCTATCTGATCTCCTTGGTATTCTCCTGGATGCAGCTGGGACAGGGCTGGACACAGAGTGAGTGAGCTGGATAAATGTGTATACATTAAGGGCGAGCCAGTTCAGTGGTTCTAAACACAGTGGTCCAGAGCAGCCATTATTATTTAGGATGATGTAAATTAATAATGAACCTGCTATTCCCTGGTTCCTGGGTTCTCAGCACTGCAAAACATACCTTACAGGCACCTAATCAGTCAATCCTCTCAGCAACCTTATAAGATAGTAGGATCAGAACTGTTTTGCAGATGAGAAATGAAAAACTGAAAAGTTAAATCATTTGCTGTGTTAGTTATCTTTGCTGGGTAACAATTCATCCCCAAACCTAGCAGCTTAAAACACACAGTTATCATTTCATAGTTTCTGAGAGTCAGGAGTCCATGCCTGGCTCATCTGGGTCCTTCATCTTAGGGCTGCAATCAAGGTGTTGGTCAGAGCTGTGGTCTCATCTGAAGGCTTGAGTGGGGAAGGGTCCAAGTCCAAGCTCACGTGGTTGTTGGCAGGATTCAGTTCCTTGAGGGTTGTTGGACTGAGGGTCTCGGTTGCTAGCTGGCTATTGATGGGAGGTCAGTTCCTTGCCACAAGAGCCTCTCCAACATGCCAGTTTGCTGGATCAACGCATGTCAGCCAGAAAGTGATGGAATCTGCTAACAACAGAGATTGCAATCTTATAAAGCCCAATCACAGAAGTGACATTCCATCACCTTTGCTGTATTCTATTGGTTAGAAGCCTATGCTCAAGAGGTGATATGGGGTGAGGATTATACAAGCACATGATTATTAGGAAGTAGGGATCATGGTGTGTGTGTGTTGGGGAGGGGGACACTTGCCAAAGGTCCACAGGTAGTAGAACTGAGCCACGTATGCCCTGGGTTTTTTGAACAAGTTCATGTTCATACCTGGACTGCATGTTTTCCATGATCTTCAAGGGTGGGCAGGAGGTGGGAGGAAGCAAGGAGTAAGACAGACAGACAGACAGAGATCTTTTTACAGGAAAAAGGCTTGTGCTGAGCTCTTTTTGGCCAGGCCTCACTGATGAGGCTGGTCCTACAGGATGCAGCCCAGAACTAGGACTGCCCCCGATATTAATGGCGTCCTCATTAGAGCCGTGTGCAGTGCTGCATTTTAATTGCCTGGCAGAGCCCTGAGCACCTGAAGAGAAGGCTTTCCACATCCTTCTCATCATGACTATTAATAGGCTGGGAACATTCGGGGCTCCTAAAGCCCTGTGTTGGCAGCCCCTCTCAACACTGGCAGTTCAGGTCTTCTTTATACCGGTCCCACAGTTCTGCTCTGACCAAAGGCAGCACCCGATCTGTCCCTGAGGCTAGTGCCCAACACTTTGATCTTCTGAGCACCTGGGAGGTGGGGGTGAAGGTGTCAACCATCAGATATGCTTAAGGAAGAACTTCATTTTACCCTTATATTCCTGGAAGCAAGCACAGTGCCTGGAAGGTGGATTGAAATGAATCAACGGGTCATCTGTGCAGATGTAGTGTGACACCTGTGAAGGCAGTTGTGAGCAACGAAACCCAATCTCCAGTCACTTCCTCACTTCTTGTTTCCCTTCAATTCTTGAGTGAATATTGAAGGACTATTGACCTTCTTGTGCTCCAGAGATGTCACTGTACAAAATATGACCCTCTCAATAAGCCCCCAGCTCAGTGGCAGAACTGCTGTGCCTCTGTGTACCTCCAGCCCTGGCAGCCAGGAGAGAAGTGAGTGTCTGTGCCCTTTCTCTCCTGGTCCTTTCTCTTGCAATTGCCAGTCCTTAACACATAAAAGCCTTTGTGCCACCCACTTCCAGCCATAAAGTGGGGTCATTGCTCTTCAACCTCACTTCTAAATAAAACTCTTAGGTGAGCCTGGGGTCTGCTGCATTCCCTCTCCATTCTGAGGGATGGTTACATTGCTGGGTCCACACTGAGTTCTCTGACTTCTTTCTCACTAACACAGAGATGAAAACAAATTTAATATGAGGCAGGGGATCCCCTACTACACTTGTATTGGTGACTGTCACCCGCTATGGACCTGCAAAAGCACCCAGTAACAACTTGTATAAATAGGCAACAGGACAGTTGATGCCAAATGAGTGATCTAGAAGCTTCCCCTTTACTTTCACAGCCTCCCTAGGTTAGACTGCCTGGTAAATATAATATTCTCATTTGCAAGATTGGATTAAATCTTGGAGGACATGTTATCCAAAGGCCATGGAGACCTCTTGACTCTTACAACAGGAACGGGTGCTGGCCACGAGAGCCTTGACCTCAGTGCTAGGAGCAGCCCCACCCACTCTTTGCCCTCCCTACCCCATCACATGCCTCCCTTTCCTTCCTTCTCTCCCCAGCTGCCTCCTCCTGCCTCCTTAGGCCAGGCTTTCCTGTGCTGGGAGCGAAAGCTTTATTGAATTTTTGCAAGTACTTTACATGGCGTCTGATTTACAATTCATAACCTGGATTATACTGCAAGTTCTGCCTTCCGGGGTCGGTGTAATTTAGATCTCGGAAATATTTGCCATGCTTTCAATTCCCCTGACATCTGAGGGATTGGAAATGGATTCCACCCTGGAGCTTTACAATTTGGAAGGGGAGATGGAAGGGGAAAAGGATGAAGCCAGCACACAAAACTGGGTGGTGGGGGGGAGTAGCAAAGAGTGAATACTGAGGGATGGGGAAAAGAGAAAGTTGAACATGAAAAGGAGGGGATGATAATATGCATGAGAAAGAGGGAACAGGGAAGGTGTGACCATCTCCTGAACACATTGCCTCCTTATGACACCACTCTGACCAGGGACATGGGGCCCAGATGTCAAGTGTCAGTGGATACAAATACAAATACAAATTGGCGGCATGGAAAAGTCCACGGCTAAGACACAAAACTGTCCATCTTCTGGTCTGCTTCTGCCCCTGCCTTGCTGGAAGAGGGGCAAACCCCCCAACCACTTTATTTTTAACAGTTTTATTGAGATATGATTCACATATCATATAATCCACCCATTTAAAGTGTACAACTCAATGACTCTTAGTTTATACACAGGGTTGTGTAGTCACCACCGCAATCAGTTCTAGAGTATTTTCATTACCCCAAAAAGAAGCCCTGTACCCCTTAGCCACCACCCAATGAATTAGTTTTGTGGGGCTGCTGTAACACTCAGTGGTTTAAAACAACAGAAATTGATTCTCTCACAGTTATGAAAGCCACAGTCCGAAATCAAGGTGCTGGCATGGCCATGTTCCATACGAAAGTTCTAGAGGAGGATCTTTCCTTGACCCTTCCACCTTCTAGAGGCTCCAGGTGTTCCTTGGTTTGTGGCCCCATCCCTCCGGTCTGGGCCCCCATCTTCACGTGATCTCCACTATGTGTCTGGGTTTCAGATCTCCCTCTGCCTTTCTCTTATAAGGACACATGTCACTGGATTTAGGGCTCACCCTAAATCTAGGACGAGCTCATCTTGAGATCCTTAATTACATCTGCAAAGACCCCTTCTTCCTAATAAGGTCACATTCACAGGTTCTGGGGTTAGAACATGGACATATCTTTTAAGAGCCACCATTCAGGGGCACCTGGGTGGCTCAGTTGGTTAAGTATCTGACTTTTGATTTTGGCTCAGGTCATGATCTCAGCATCGTGAGATCAAGCCCCAAGTTGGGCTCCATGCTGGGCCTGCTTAAGATTCTCTCTCTCCCTCTCCCTCTGTCCCTCCCCCCATTCCCTCCCTCTCTCTCTGTAAAACAAAACAAACAAACTAAAGAACAAAAAAAGAGCCACCATTCAACCCACTATATTCCCCCAGTGCCCCCATCTCTCCCAGCCCTGGAAACCACTAATCTACTTTCTATCTCTATGGATTTGCCTATTCTGAACATTTCATATAAATGGAATCATACAATATGTGGCCCTTTATGATAGGCTTCTTTCACTTGGTATGTTTTCGAAGTACATCCATATTCTGGTATATATCAGTACTTCATCTCTTTTAATTGTCAAATAATATTCTATCGTATGGATACACCACATCTTATTCATCCATTCATCCACTGATGGACATATGGGTTGTTCCTATGTTTTGGTTATTCTGAATGATGCTGTTATGAAAATTCATGTCCAACATCTAACTACTTTTGTTATCGGCAAAACTGAGAATCTCACGTCTGCCTCCCCAAAATCCCATGGCCATGGTGATTGTGGTAGGCAGCTTCTAAAATGGCTCCCAGTGATCCCCATCTCTTGGTATTCATGACCTGTGTAAACCCCTTACCTTGAATGTGGGCTGCACTCAGTGGCCTGTGTCTAAGGAATGGAAAATGGCAAAGATGTCATTTACAAGATTAGGCTACAAAACTCTGACTTCCATCTTGCTCTCACTTTCTGCTTGCTCACTTTCTCATTGTAACAAGGCAAGCCACCAATTGAGAGTTGTCCTATGTAGAGGTCCACATGACAAAGAACTGAGGGAGGCGTCCAGCCAAGATACAGTGAAAGACTGAGTTCTGCCAACAACCATGAGTGAGCTTGGAAGTGAATCCTTCCCCAGCCAAGACTTCAGATGAGACCACAGCCCCAGCCAACAGCTTGACTGCAGCTTTGTGAGAGTTCTGAGCCTAAGGCCCAGCTGAGCTGCACCAGGAATCCTGACCCAGAGGCTGTGAGATAGTAATATATGTGTGTTATTTGTTTCTACCCACTAAGTTTTAGGGTAATGTATTACATAGCAAGAGACAATCAATACAGTGAAGACAGAAGAGAAGATAAGTTTGGGAGACTCTGGGCCTCTGAGATGACAGTGGGCCAGGGATGAGTTTATTGGGAATGAGTTCTTGAACCAGAAGAGCTGGTGTTTGGAGGATTGTGGCCGTGGATATCCCAGTCCCAATCCCATAAAATGAATTTGATCTTCTTCTGGATAAAGAAGTGCTGAGCTAACCAGAGTGGAAAACTCAGTTATAATATACCATCCTCCTCCTCCTTCTGAAGCTCCATAGTTCTGAAGGCGTGGAAATAGAGAAGGAGCAGTAGATAGCTCCAGACTGGCTCAGAAGCACCACACAGAGTTGGGTCAAGGAACCAGAGTCTGGGCTTCTAGGACACTGCTCTTTCTAATGCACTAGATTTCCCAAAGGCCAGGGAAAAGATATCACCTAACCCAGTAAGTATCACCAAGGGGGCTAAGGGTGAATACCCGAGGACAAGAAAATATCAAGGTCTACTGAAGGCATCAAACTGTGGAAGATTATATTCCAAAAATGGCTACAACAATATCTCCCTCCTACATAGTCTTCTCATGATGTGACTTTGCCTTTCCCCCATCCAGATGAAATGTCCCTTTCCCTTGAACCTAAGCAGACCTTAGTGACTCCCTCAATCGGTACGGTATGGCAGGAGTGACCCTATGTGACTTCCAAAGCTAGGTAAAAAAAAAAGGCAACAGACCTTCCTCTTGGTTACCTGTCTCTTGGGATGCTTACTCTTGGAAACCAGCTGCAAAGCTGTGAGGAAGCCCAGGCCACATGGAAAGGTCATGCACAGGTGTCCTAGTAGGCAGCTCCAGCTGAGATCTCAACCAAAAGCCCAGCATCACCCACCCACCAGACATGAGAGTGAGGAGGTCTTCAAGATGACTCCAGCCACCTTCTGACAGAAACTGCATGGAAGAAACTGAGTGATAACTGACGGGCTAAGCCCCAAACCATGAGAGATAGCAAGAATAAATAACTATTGCTTAAATCACTAAGTTTGAGGAGGTTTGTAACACACCTATGGATAACCTGAACAAGACAAAAATGCTATAATCATGAAGATGATCCCTAGACACAAAGATAGATGATAGACAGACATCCAATGGGCATTTATGGTGCCAGACACTAGACCAAGTGATTTGCTAACATTTCTCATCACAATCTTACGAAGTTGGTATTCTTTTTCTTTTAATTAATTAATTTATTTATTTATTTATTTATTTGAGAGAGAAAGAGCACAAGCAGGGAGAAGGGCAAAGTGAGAGGGACAAGCAGACTCCCCACTCAGAGCCCAATGCTGGGTTCAATCCCAAGACCCTGAGATCATGACCTGAACTCAAGTCAGACACTTAAGTGACTGAGACTCCCAGGTGCCCCTGAAGTTGGTGTTTTTATCCTCATTTATAGATACAGAAACTTGGGTTCGGAGAGTTTCAACAACTTGCCTGAGGTCACATAGCTAGTATGGAGCAGGTTCTCCTGACCCCAAGCCCATGCCAAGGGCAGGGCAGGGAGCACAGGTGAGGTAAGGAGGGCAGGGAAGTTGAGGATGAAAAGTGCTTAGAAACTCAAGCAGACCTTAACCACTCACTGAACCAGCCTGACCTTTTCTCTGAATGCCTCGCTCTGAGATTTTTGTCTGGAGCACACATTGCCCCTTATTCTCCTCCTGGGGACTGGAGGAGAACCTACTTCTTGACCTAAAACTGAAGAACCTAAGAGAGAAGGCTGCCAAGGATCCTGTTGTGCCATCTTCTGTCCTGGAAAAAAGATGGCCAAAATAGGAAAAGCTATTTGCTGTTGTTGTGATGGTGGTGTTGGCGGTGGTTAAAATTCATAGACTTTTTTTTGTAGGAAAAAGAGGCCACTGGCCAGAATCATGTCAAGCCCTCTTTTCGAAAGCCAAGTCCAACAAAAGGAGATGGGTGTGGCACGTAACATGTGTAGAACACAGCTGGTTATAGAAGTCCCTCCCAAACTCATCCAAGCAGCCGTGAAACCTAGAGTCACTGACACTTGTCTTCTGTCCTCTGTGGGTATTCTAAACCTGGTTCTTGGGGCTCCGGGGCCATTTCTGACCCTAACTGAATACCCCAAGGCAGAAGGAGAGTCTTTGTAAGTTTAATGCAAGATCCCCAAGGCTCAGCCCAGTGCCTGGCTTATGTTAGGCCCTTGATACACATTTATGAATAAGCAAACCTTCAGCAAACCACAGTCTTACTGGAGACCACGGATATCTGTGGCTGGATTCCCAAGACCTCACTGGAGCTCTCAGGGAGGCGTGGTTGAGGAAGGGAATTGGGCAGCAGTGGCCTCCCCTAAGACAGAGATGGCCTCATGGTCCTTCTAACCACAGAAGAAATTGTGTCACAATCACATTATTCAAAGGCAGAGGGAGGCTGATTGCTGACTAGGCCTTTTGTGTGACCTGGAAGAAGATGTGTTTCGGGACAACGTATCACCATAAAAAGGAGCAGCTCGTGTTTCTGGTGGTTTGCGATGCGCCATTTTAAAACTTTACATGAATTTACTTATGTGGTCCTCACGACAACCCCATGATGTATGTAACACCATCATCACCGTCATTTTTGGAGGCACACTGAAGCTGCAGAGGGCATCATCAGCTGTCCGCGGTTCCACGGCTGGTTACTGAGGGGTAGAGCTGGGACCAGTCCCCAGATGGTCTAGTCCTAACCTCGCTCCCCGAGTTGTGGCATTCACCACCACCACCCCCAGTCCCCTGCAGCAGGTGGACCGTCAGGTTCCTGGCCAGAAGCCGGGGGTACACCCAAAGCCCTGATGGAGGAGAGTCAAATGAAAGGACCATTGACAAAGGTGGAGCAAGGCCCAGGGAATGGGGGTGTGGGGGACACCCAGGACCCAGCAAGGGAAGGAAGCCATTGCACACGCAGGGCTAAGGACACAAGGGGAGAACGTGGAGGCAGAGATGACCACGGACAGCCACTGCCAAGCCACTCCCTGGCAGGAAGAACCAGGGAGCCAAAGTCCTACCTGCTCTGGCCCGCCCTTGGAGCTCCTGGTGGTGCCACACTCTAGCAAGCCAGAGGCCGGCCTCCCAGGCCAGGCACAGAGCAGTGGGAAAAAAAAGGTGGGGAGCGGTCTGGAGGGCAAACAGAAAGAAGGTTTCTGGCACCAGCGAGCGTAAGTTGAACCAGGTTCGGCCACTTGCCCAAGGTCACAAGCCCGGAAGGCACAGGCAGCCCAGCCAGATTGACTTGACTCCAGAATTCTTTCCACGGCTGCCTGTGTGGCCTGAGTCACAGCGAGGAAGGTTTCGGTGTGTGCACATCGGTGTAAATGATCATCAACAAGGCTGCCAGCAGCCTCTGCAGTGTTTTTATAATGGGCTTTTAATTCGCTCCCCCCATCACCCCGCTGAGCTGTTTGTCTAATTCTTGTTAGGCTGCTGCTGAAAAGAAGAAACAGGAGGCAACCCCTCTGGTCTGCTTACCTCTGGGGGGCCATTGGCACTCTCTGGGCCAAACCTCTTCCTCAGGTACCCCAGCAGCTCTGCAAATGCCGCCAAGCTCCCTGCAATTGGAGAGGAGAGACAGCACCAAATCACCTGCGGATCGGGCAAGAGAGCCAGTCACAGCCTTGACACGTGGCCCACAGGCCTGGGAGGTGGTTGTCTCCCCTGAGCAGGGCTTTGGAGTCCACTAGAACCTGATTCTCCATCAGTCCCCTGGCCAGAGGCACCACTGCTGTCCCCTGATTATCAGGCCAAAAGCCTAAATGTTCACTCCCGAGTCCTGTGTCCCTCACCTCCCCCACCCAATCTTCAGCAAGTCCTGGAGACGCCAACCCATCCTCCCCAAGGAACCAGTCTCATCTCAGGACACGCCAGGGAGTTCTTCTCTTCCTCTGACTATTTATAAGTGGAATTCCCTTTACACAATGGAAGTGCTTCTGCAAATTTGTGCTTAAACTGCATTTTTGTAAGTTGAATCCCAGCACGCCATTGGCTCACTGAAGCTCTTTCTGAGATTCCCTCCCCAGTGAATCCATTTTAACCCTAGCTCGACCACTAGAAAAGAGTCTGGACTTTCCCAAAAGGCATTTTGTACCAATCCACTCATGTTTATGATGTGGGCTGTCCTGTGGGGTTTCTTTAACCAGTGTTCTATGTGTTGAGTGCCTGGGAGCAGTTCCCAGGGGTACCCCCTGGGAGGCTTCCCTTTGGTGCTGATAAGGAAAATGTCCTGGCTGCTCTTGGTTCCATTCCCCACCTACCCCTCCTGCCACTCCACTAAAGCCGTTCCTTCTCCTCCCCTCTGTTCTGCACCTCGGAAGGGCCACCTCTACAGGCTGATCAACTGGGCCCTCTTGTCCCTGGCTTCTAGGAGTGTTTGGCCCAATTGAAGTCACTGGCACAAGGCTGAAGGCAGGAGGAGAGAGAGAGAGGATAGGGTGTTTATTCTACCCCTGCTCCTGTTCTGGAGCACCACCCCTTCTCCATGAATCCAGGCTCTGTAGGCTGCCGTAAAAACACTCCTCTCCTTCACCCCCTTGGACCTCCAGGTGGTAAAGCCTCCCCACCGGTGCTGGTCCCCGGATCCTACATCTTCAGGTTGGTTTCCTTAGCTCTGCTCACACGTACGGACGGACAGCCTCTTCATTAGACTGTCTTGTCTAGAACCCCTAGCTGGTGCCATCTCTTTCCTGCTGAGACCCTGCCTGGTATGATGACAGTCACGGTGATGATGTTGCCACGCTCCAAAAGTCAAAACCTGACTCCCAGCTCCCACCCAGGGCCCCTGGTACCTCATTTTTAGCCCATGGGTAGGTGGGGAGGAAAACCAGTGCCTCCCTGGTAAAGCAGAGACACCAATGTAAGTGGTCAGTTTGGGCACTAGTGACATTTTGGGCCAGATCATTCTTTGCCGTTGGGGGAGAGGGGCTGCCCTGTATGTTATAGGAAGTTTAGCAGCATACGTGACCTCCACCCACTAAAGGCCAGTAGCATCTTCTTCCATTGTGACAATCAAAAACATCTCCAGACATTGCCAAATGTCCCCTGGGGGGAGGGAGTGCAAAATCATCCCAGTTAAGAACAACTGCCCTCCAGGAGGATGAAGCAGAGGGCGAACTGGGCTGGTTTGCTTCTTAGGAGAAGGGGAAGGATGGAGCAGGCAGCTCAGGATGCCCTGGAGGTTCTTCTGAGAACTCAGGAAAGGGATCTTCATCAGGGTTGCACGGCGGCTCCCGAACTTGCCCCTCCAGCCCGGACAACCGGCCGGAGTCCAGGCTCTGTGAACCCCACTCCTCGAATGCAGCCCCGATGCCTGAGCAGAAGGACCTGAAATGACCAGCCGCTCTTGTGCCCCTTCCCGGCTGTCCCCCACACTCCCCTCCTTCCCTCCCCTTAACCGCCTTGAAATGATTTTGGGAGGGAGTTGGCAGCAGGGGAGTACAGCTGCCGCTAAGTTATCCAAACGATTTATCTTAAGATTCATGCAGAATTCATTGTGTGGGGACCAGGGTGGGTTGCGCTTTAATATTCATGCAGATTTGGAAGAAATGTTAATCATGGGTTTGGGTAATTTGCACTTCTGCTTAATTCTCCTCCCGCCAGGCGTTGGCCGGCCCCCTAGCCCTCTCCTCTTCTCCAGCCCCCTGGGCTTCCTCCAGCCCAGCGGCAGCTGGGGCTGGGCTCAGAGGCAGGGTGGGGGCTGACCACTGTCTCCCCTGTGGAGCCAGCCCACAGCCCCTCCAAGCAGCAGGGGTAGGTTGGGTGGGCAGAGCTGGGGAAGAGCTGCAAGAGCTTCTGGGCCATCTTGACGGGAAATAGATAACCTGCTATAGCAGCCAGATATGTGCAAATTAGCATTGATTATTCTCAAATTAACAGCTTGGGCATTTCAAACCTAAAACAAGGCCTCGGCTCTGCTCTGATCTCCTCCCTCCCTCCCTCCCTCCCTCCCTCCTGCTCCCCTCTCCCTGTAGCTTCCCCTGCCCCACAGTGTCCGCTCTCTAGGGGCCCCCCACCCCACCCCACCCCCACACAGATAAGAGGCAGGCTCCCGGGGAAGGGGCCCCAGGGGTCTCCACCCAGATCTCAACATTGTACTCTTGCCCCTTACTTTCCTCCACCCGTGGAGAAGAGACCCTTCTGGAAAATGTCCATGGTTCTGACTGTTCCCATCCTAGTCTGAGCCCTGCATATATGGGGAAGTGGGCTTTAGGAATTAAGGCCAAGCCACATGAGAGGGTCTCTGCCATCTCTCACACCTTCCCAGATGAGGTAGACAGCTTTAGAGGATCACAGGGGCGCTACTGGGGGATCAGAGCGTCTGAGGATCCTCTAGAAGAACATCTAGAAAAGCCCTGAATCCCCCAGCAGAGGGTCCAGGAATCATCAGGGAGCTGTTGTCTGGGCTCTTCCTCTCCCTTTTACAGATAGGAAAAGAAAAGTCCAGAGAAAGATAGCACCTAGCCCAAGCTCACACAGCTTGCTGTGGACAGAAGGGAAGTTTGAGTCCAAGTTTGCCTGAGGCCCCACCAGATGGCTGTAGCATCAGGCTCCAAGCAGTAAGCAGATGCCACTCCGAGGGTCTAAAGGGGAACCATGTACATAGGGACTTGGTTACACGGGCGACGGACAACTGAGAACCCAGATAGAGGATGGTGAGGGGACTCGGGACCAGCACAGCACACGGCTGCTGACACCCCAGGTGGGACCAACAGGAGAAGTGGGGTCCCTCGTGCGAGCTGGTGGTGGGCCTACCTCAAAAGAACAGGACAACAAGCAAACACAGCAGTGCTGGAGAGTGGGAGAAGAAATACCCCCCATCTCCTCCTTCCTGCCCTCAGCTCTCCCTGCCGGGGCCTCACTGGCGGCCTGAGTCTGGGCAGGCTGCTCTCACAAAAACCCCGGAGACTGGGGACTTAAACCACGGACATCTCATTCTCACAGAACTGGAAGCTGGACACCAAGATCAAGGTGTCTGGTGGAGGCCCACGTCCTGGTTCCTAGACGGCCGTCTCCTCTCTGTCCTCACCTGGTGGAACAGGTGAGGGGCAATCTGGGGTCTCTGTAAGGGCACGAATCCCATTCACGAAGGCCATACCCTCATGGCCTGATCACCTCCTGAAGGCCCCATCTCCAAATACCATCACATTGGGGGTTAGTTTTCAACATAGGAATCTGGGGGAACACCAACACTGAGCCTATAGTATTGGCTAAAACCAGCCAGGAGCCGGCTGTCATGATCAGCCCCATGTGACGCTAAGCCGAGCAGGAGGAGCATGAAGATGGACCTGGGAGCAGCAAACAGGTAAAGGACCAGTAAAAGGGCTTTCACCCCAGACACTGCCCCTCCCTCCCTTTGGCCTCAGTGGGGGCTGGCAGGGCGCCAGAGAGGAAGGTGCAGGAGGGCATCGGAGGACTGTCCCAGGCACCAGAGACAATGAAGACAGCAGAGCTGGGTTTGACAGAAGGAAGACCCAGCAGCTGGTGTCACCTGTCACTGGCTGTCAGCTTCCCCTACCACCACACAGCTGCCTCTGTCTGCGCCCAGAATAATAATCAGGGAGCTGCGGACGCCAGAGGACAAGGGCCCAGAGACATGGCAGTGGTCCCAAAGACCATCCTCTCACCGTACCTCTCCCTTGTCTGTTAAGCCTGAGAGTCCCAAACCCCTGACACCCACCACCCTTACAACACACACTCACACTCACGCTCACACACACATTCACACACCGGGGTGTCCCAGAATTCTGGTGCCCGGGCGCCAAGCTGCCTCAGAATGCCAGCTAAAGCACAGAGTGAACAATATGCCCATTTGGGGAGCATCTTAGAGCCACCCCAGCCTCCCCCATGTCTAGCGGAGGAGGCCTTAGAGCACCAAGCAAGCACAGACCTTCTTTCCAAACAGAGTCCCTTGAAAGCAAGGTGCAAGGCAAGGATGGCTTCACCTGTCCCAGGTAAAGCATACAAACTGTGACGCTCCCTAAGTCATCTGGAATAGATGTCTCGAGGAGCCCCTCAGCACAGGGCCTGGTACATGGTGGGCATTTAGGAAAACATTCTTGTCTGCCTAACGTGCTCCTCCATCTAAGGGCTCTTTTGGGGAACCCATGATGTGCTACATGTGATTCTGGGGGACTTCGCACATGGTAGCCCGAGTGACCCCTCCTCCTGGTTACAGGTGTGATCATGTGACATCACACGTGTGATAACGGGGTTGAGCTGTGGTTGACCCCTCTGTGGTCAGAGTGATTGGTTCAGAGATGGTCACATCGTTCAAGCTAGCCAATCACAGTCTTGCTTGAGACAAGTCTATTGATTCTGTTAGAGTGGATCCAGTCAAGAGTCCCCCTCACCACACAAAAGCCCCTCCCTGGGGCCAGAGGAAGAAGCCCAGGACACCAGGCCTGGGGGAGAGCATGCTTCAGAGGTGAAAAATGATGAAAAAGTGGGGTGCTATATTTGAAGGTGGCTCTTACCCTGGCCATTCAGGACAACCTCCTGCAAAGCAGACCTCACTGTCTCCATTCCACCCCCTGGAGGCCAGGACACAGCCCTGACACCCAGTTCAAGCCCTCTGCTGCCCTCACCCCATAGCCACCTTCCTGAAGAATATGCAAGCAGGAGAGGGCCATGCACGGACCCCCGGATGCTGGACTATGACATGCTGGGAAGAGAATCCTAGCCAACAGGTCAGCAGGTCCAAGCTAGAGGGAAATCTCTGGAATGTTCTCTAAGTGGCCCAGGTTACAGACAAAGAAACTAAGGCCCAGCTGGGGAATTGAGTCAAGCAAGCCTCCCAGGGGAATCAGCAGTGGAGTCCAGCTATCCCGGCTCCTAAGCCAGTATCTCTCCTCCACATCTCCCTCCTCCCCATGCCATCTTGGATGGTGCTCTAGGACTCTTGGCAAGGCCTGGCTCACTGGTAGCTGCAGAGCAAGGTAGTGGGTGTCAGGGGCCAGTGGCGTCTCCACCCATCCCACCGCCACCTTTCTGCCCAGGGCTATGAGGTTCCGAGCCCAAGTAATCTATCCCCTGAGCTTCCGAAGGCCATGAAGCTGCTCAATCTCCATCCCCAAGAGTGCGGACTAACGCGGATTTGGGTTAAGCAGGCAGGAAGAGAGCAGAGGAGCTAAGGCAAGTTCAAGGGGGATTGGCTGGGGAGACAGAGAACACTGTGTGTCAAAGCTGGCTTCGGGCTCATACATAAACCCCTTCCTCTCCTCGGAGGGAAAACATACAAGCTGCCTTCAACCACGGCTTTAAATGGAACGTGTCCAGGCTTGTCGATGTTCTCTTCCCAGATGGCCCCTCGATTCCATCATCTCTGAGCTGGCAGCAAAGGGGCTTGAACTGGGAGCTTGCCTGGAAATGACAAGGCTGGCCCTCGCAATTGCTCTGAGAGAGATGGTGTAGTTCGGAGGACAGGTGGGAGACACCGGCTTAGCTTCTGGGGTCAGACTGCCTCAGACTGTGGCTCTGCCACTTGCGGGCTGGGTGAGCCTGAGCCGATCACTTTATGTCTCTGAGCTCCAACTTCTTCACCTGTAAAATGGCAAAATAGCATTACCTTCTGCATTCTTTTTCTGTCGCTGCTGTAACAAATTATCACAAATGCAGTGGCTTAAAACAGCACAAATTTATGGACATACACTTCCACGGGTTAGAAGTCCAACATGGGTCTCACTGGGCTAAAATCAAAATGGCAGCAGGGCTGTGTTCCTCCTGGAGGCTCTGAGGAAGAAGGCTTTTCCTCGTTTTTTCAGCCTCTGGAGGCCATGCTCGTCCCTTGGCTCGGGGTCCTTTTCCTCCATCTTCAAAGCCAATGACATAGAATATGTCTGATCATTCCTTTGCTATCACATCTCCTTCTCCAACCGCCCTCTTCCACTTTGAAGGACCATTGTGATGACCCTGGGCCCGCCCAAGTAATCCGGGATAAGCTCCCCATCTCAAAATCCTTAACTTCATTGTATCTGCAAAGTCCCTTAAGCCATGGAGGGTGACATCTTCACAGGTTCCAGGGATTGGGGTGTGGGCATCCTTGTGGGATGGCCTCATCTTGCGATATCTTAAAAGGGCAGCTCTGTCCACCTGGTGACTAGCCGGGCTCATCCCCGAGCTGGTGGTGTCCAGGCTCGTATGACAAGCCGCCTGCTGGTTCTCCCTGGGCATGATGCCTGCCTCTGGCACAACACTCCAGATGCTGCTGTGCGTTTTACTTCTGCCCAGACTGTTGCCTCTTCCGGCCGTGATACAGATGTTTGCACAGATGTTCACACGCCATCATGCATGTGTGCACATACATGATCTGCTGCTCGGGCTCAATGAAATGCGCGCATGCACACATGCACACGGGCATAACCACACCTCCACCAGACCCCTGCTCATCCACCCGTGAGCAGCTCTTCCTGTCCCTGAGCAGCCCCAGCTGCCTCCATGCCCCGGGGTGACAGTCAGGTGGTCAGGGGACACCCACAGCTTACTCTCCACAGCCACCCACTACAGTCCGGTCCTGAGGGTCACCACCTCCCCGCTTCCTGCTCCCAGAGCGCCGGCCGCATTGATTGGCCTTGCAGCTCAGCAGCCGGAGATGTGCCCCAGCTGGAGGAAAGCACTTGTAATTTATGGAGTGTCTGATTTTTAATCAGTTTTTTGTTCCTCTGCTGTAATTGTCCTAATTAGATATACATATTTTGATGAAGGTTTTTTGAAAATAAAAATTGTAATCGAATCTTGCTTGACATTCTTTACACCCACTCGCTCTGATCCAAACTTCCACTGCAGTGGGATCTAGAAATGATGCATACAGTTTAGGTATCGGCACACCCCTCCTCTGGGCCACCGCAGGCTGGAAGGGGGCAGGGCAGTTTCCTTTGGCCCCGGGGGCCTTCAAGTGCCCCATCAGGGTGGGCGAGCCTTCCCCCTGTGGTCTCCGCAGTGGGACTTCCAAGGCCTCCCTGGAACTGGGGACGGCCCAGGAGCCTCAGGCACCCGTGTGCCCTCTCTCTGCCTGCACTTCTGCTCCCTGGGGCCACTCCACCCCCATAAAGTGAGGTCACCCCACTAGCCTCCAGGTCAAAGACAGACTCCTGCCATCCCCCATTCCTACGAATAATCACAGTTCCTGCCGCTCATGTATCTACCGTGTGCCGGGCACCGTGCTCTATATGCACTACCCCAATCCGCATGACAGCCCTCGGAGGAGATTGTACAGAGGAAGAAATCAAGACTTGGGGAAGGTAGTTCGCTTGTTCAAGGTCACACGGCAGTAAGAGAAAGTGTTGCCATCCTGAGTTCTCCATCTTAGCCAAATCACTGAAAGGCCACAGCGGCCTTCCGCGGGGCTGCGGCTCTTGGGGGCCTCTTCTGGGTGGGGGACCCACACCGCTCATCTCGCTTCTGCACCCCAGCACCTGGAGCAGCATGCACTCCCAGACCACGTGTACTCTCCCTGGAGCCCGTCTTCCTGAGTCTCCCTAGGACCTGGAGCCCGGGGCCAGGTGGGTCACCAAGATGTCAGCTCTCACACTGGCTGGGAGGCTGTGGGCATGGACTGACTCCTGCGGTGCTAGACCCCAGAGAGCGCCCCTCCACGGCAAAACAACCAGATGGGAGGATTCAAGCTAGACACTGTGCTGGCTCTTTAGCTGTTGCCCCTCAGCTCCAAACCCACGGGTCAGTCTGCGCTGTGAAGCGCTGGGCTGGGACCCCATTTCTGCTTTGCGGGGGGTGGCGCCCGGCTAGCTGCCGCTGGCAGGGGGCACTTGAGGGACCTTCAGACAGGAGGGAGAGGCTCTGTTTTTTCCTCTTTGCTCCTTGTTCCTCTCAAGGTCACCCTGGCAGTGGAGCTGGCTGGGGTCGCTGGCAGGTTCCAGTTTGCATGCAGTCCTCTCTCTCTGCACCTCCTGAGCCAGCCGCTGGTGTGTGTCCTCTCCGGGATCCAGCACTAACCAGCCAGCGCCTGTCCCCACCCCGCAGAGCTCGGAGTCCCGGCTCCAGGGGGGCTCGCCTCCAAGCTCCTACATTCTAATGACCCCAACCTCTTGCCTCGTACCCCCAGCACGAAGGGTGGTGCCTGCTCCCTGTAGCTGCTCCCCCAGCCGGCTCTCGGTGTCACGGAGACACTGTGTTCTCCCCCGTATTCGCTTTACCCGTCCTTCCAGTAAAATGTCTCTGCTAAAGTGATGGGTGTGGTTTCTGATTTTTGACTACGCCACAACCCACGTGGTGTCCAACTTTAAACTGGGAAATGCACCATTCCAGACCCAGCCACAGCACCCCCCCCCCCCACCGCCATGCCCAGTTCTTATGGAGCTTAGTAGGGTAATCAGAGTAATTAATGTTAGCAGTTGGCTCCAAAATCTTAGTGGTTTAACACAAATAAAGGCGTTATTTTACAGTCACACAGAATTAAATGTGGATGTTGCTAATCAATTAGCACTTTTGAGAGACTCTCCTCCAGGGGGTGACTTGGGGACCTAGGTCCCTTCCATCTTGAGGCTCAGCTGTCCCCAGGACATCCTGGAGGCCCTCTGTTGGATTCTTTGCATCCAGCTAACAGAGGAAACAAGAAAGCATGGAAATCTTACACACAATGCTTCACCAGCCACCTTGGCCCAGAAGTGACAGGCAGCATTTCCATTCATATTCCACTGGTGAGAACAAGCCGTGTGGTATCACGTAGACGCAAGAGGGCCTGGGAAGCATGGTGCCTGGCCAGACAGCTATTTTCTAGAAAGGGTTCTACACCCTGGTGGCACATATTTTTATTGGTCAGCTAGCCATTTCTGCCACCCCAAGTCACGGTGTTGAGTTTATGCTATGATATCAGAAACATGCTAGACATAGACCCTGCTTTTGAGGGACACAAACTAGAGAAAGTAGACAGACACAAAGCAATGAAACGTGACAAGACAAGGTTCATGCTAGTGAAACAAGGAGAGACCAGTCTGAAATAGATGGGACCCACCGATGTCTGCAGGACGAATCAAGGTTTGTGAATGATTGGACTAGCCATTTGTGGTTGCCCTGATATCCCTTCCTATTTTCATCTCAGTAGGTGATCATAACAAGGTCCTTAAAAGATCCTGTTATTTCTAGAAGAATGCTGCCTCCATCCGAAAGTTGCAGTAGACCTTTCTTTTCCTAAGAAAACCCTAGGAGGCTTTCCTGCAGGTCGGCTGTGGTGGACGTGTGGCCAGCAAACCCTTTTCTGAGAACTCTCTCTCCCTCACCTGGTGTCCTGAGCCTTCTCCAGCACAGAGCAGGGATAGGGTCACAATCCAATCATCATAGCCCATCTCTGGCCAACAGTGATCACTGAAAGGGGATCCAAGTCGGACCAATAAAAGTCCTTCCCTAGAATTAATTTAAAGATACTGGCAGGGTTGTGAGGGGGAGCAGAATACCTTTTCCCACTGAGGCTGGTGAGCTGCGAGAATATGAATTTGGACTACTTGTGGCCACGTTCATCAACACAGAAAGATCCTTTCCGAGAATGAAGCCAAGCAGAAGATGAGAGGCAGAAGGACTGAGAGCTTTGAGTCCTCAATCTCATTCCCAAAGACCAGGCTTCTGCTGTCCCAGAATCCCTTGCAGCTCCTGGACCAATACATCCCCTGTTTGCATTGGCTGGTTTTGCTGGGTTTCTATGTCTTGCAAACAGATGAGTCCTGCAGAATACACCGGCTTCATACCCATCCCATCCCACTTACACACCTCTATTTTCCTACAGAAAAATGGCTTGTTGACAGAATTGGCTGTGCAGCTCTTCCTAAAAGTTATTTCTGAGACTAATCCCAGACTTACTGATCCAGAATCTCAGGGGATGGGCCCAGGAATCTGCTGGAGGTTCCGATGCACACACAGTGTGGACTCTGCAGCATGGGACCACCGTGTCCCCTTGGCTGGTTCCTGGGGTCAAGCCCCGCTGGAGAATTTTGCTCTGACTGGGTATGAGACTCCAGGAGGAGCATGGAGGGCATGAAAACCAGGTTGGCGAGGGCTCTGAAGCTGTTCCCCCTTTGATGTGCTTCTCAGAGATCAGGGTGTTTGACCAGAGACAGAAAGAATCCACGAGGGACATGCTAACTGTCTTCCATGGTGTGAAAGCTGTCATGTGGAAGAAGAACAGATTGACTTTGCAGTGCTCCAGAGGGCAGGCCTTCAACCAAGGGCATCTTGGTGCCAGATTTTAGCTAAACAAAGGAAAGAACTTTCCAGCAATTAGAGCTGCCCCGCAGTGGAAGGGCCACCCCAGAAGGTAGTGCGCTGCCCATCTCGGCAGCATGCATGCATCAGTAACTTACCATATGTCATTTGCTGTGGCCAAGCTTCTTAAGTTGGGCAGAAGGTTGGATGAGCTGTCCTCTCCTTGCCAGGACTGTATAATTCGAGAATGTGGTCTGGGGACAGAAGAGGCCATGTGTACGGGAGGGGCTGAGTGGCCAGAAGGGGAGCGATGAGCACACAGTTGCTGGGGAGACTGGTGTGAGAAACCAAACTCATGATGGACCAGAGAGGGGCTGCCGAGTAACCAGTTCATTCCCCAGTGTGGGCTCTCACCAAAGGCAGGGGATTTTCTACTTTATGTACCGTGGTTTTATTTTACTATATCGCCATGACCGTGAATTACTTTTATAAAGGAAAAAAAAATTGCAGATAGTTCCGTGTTGAAAAAGTAATAAAAATAGTAAACTGGCTGACACGTACTAGGCACAAACGTAGGGAGTGAGAAGAGGAGGGTGCTGTGGATGAAGGGGGCTTTCACACTAGGAAAAGCAGAGTCCAGAGGTCCAGAATGCCACACTCCTCCTGTCTCTCTCTCGACCCTGCCCCCTTGACCCTAAATGCCAGAGTGACCAAGATAACCTGAGTCATGTCTTCCCCCAGGGCTTCTCAGGCGCAGTCATGCCCGGTCATCTAGAAACTTCTCTCTGCATATGCTACTTTTTTTCTGTAGCAGGGAGAAAGGCAAGGGCCGTGTGCCATATCAGCAAGTAGCATAGGAAAGGGGAGAGGAGCAGAGATGCTGGAAAAACAGACATTTGAAGGAGGAGGGAAGGACAATACGGGGGAATGTATAACGCAGCCCCAGCTGCTCGAGCGCATGCAGACCCGTGGGAGGGCTGCGACATGGCCTGCGAAGGCCAATACATCACTCAGAACTCTCTAACCTGCGAGGGACGGAGACGAAACTCAACTAGCTCTCACTCTAGGCAAGGGGGTTTTATCAGCTCTTGCGGCTGGGAGGCTTCTGGGATGGCTCCCGGAATGAGAGGAGAGACGGCGGGAACCAGGACTTCGGGACCCATATGCTGGCCCTGTCTGCACCTTTATCTTCATCCCTGCCCGGCTTGTCTCCTCGCCCACCCTCCACCCCCGCTGATTTGCACGTTTGCTCATCTTGGTCGCAGACAGGCTGCTTCTCACACGGTGGTGAGGAGGGCCACGAGACACCCCACATTCGCAGCTCCCCACTACAGCATCTGAGCAACAGACGGACTGACTCCAAGGAAGGATGTTGGCCCTGCTCTCCCGCCTTATTTGGCAGAGGGGATGGGGTCCCGTGACGGGTCAGCGTGAGTGGGGCTCAGCGGGATTCTTGATGCTGGAGCAGGAGGTCTCAAGATCCAGCCCCTATCCACACAGGTACACACACTGACACCTATTTCACACGCTCTCACACACAGGGACGCGCGCGCACGCGCACACGCACACACACACAGCATCACTCACCCACACTCACACCCTTCTATCCACAGTCCTTTCAAAGGCCCAGATCATAGTCATCAAACCGCCTGCAGCACCAGCCCTTCTGGAAGCACCCCAGGTTCCATGGGGGCAGGTGGTGGCGGGGGACAGGGGAGCCATCTGAATGGAGACTCCTCCTGGGAAGGTCTCAGAGCAGTCACTCCAGTCTCCTGCAGACTGGATCACCTTATCCTGACCCTCCCCTATGTCCAAGCTCTGGAGAGAATTTCCATTCCCAGGGAAGGAAAGAAGAGGAGAGAGAAACCACACCAGCGGTCAGGAGCAGCATCTGGTGGCGAGCAAGAGCAGGCTGGTGTCTGTGTCACACTGGTGGCCTCCAGATCCCGGGGCTGCTGCATGAGGCCACCTCCTTTTCTAAATCATCTCTCCGGGAAGCCCCATGCAAACCCTGGTCCTCAGCCCCAGCCCCGCAGGACACCCTCCTCTGCCCCTTATTCCCTGGCTGGGTTCGAGGTCACTGCCTCCCCAGCGAGACCCAGATCCTCCAGGGCACAGACTGCGTGCGGTGGATGTTGCAGCCCAGGACCGCCTCGGTGGCAGCACATCGGGATCTCGGGACGACGCGCTTGGATTGCACTGTAGAGGCCAATTATGGGAACTGTTCCCTCTTCTCCCCCACCCCGGGAACATGTCAGCTCTTGGTTTCCATCCAAAACATCCACTCCTCCCAGAGGCCACCCCTTTTCTGTTAGTTGATATTTATGGGTAATAAGCTAAGCACATCAAAACCCGAAGTGCAATGCCTCTTAAAATAAATACTCTCTCCTACAAGTCAATCCATCCAGGCAGCCGGGGCTCTGCTGGCAAGTGCCAGCAGGGCTGTGGGTGGGGGAGGGAGGGGTGCCCACGGCTTCCCAGGACACTGAGGGATGGGGGCAGGGGTGGGAGAGCCAACAGAATTGGAAATGGAGCGCAGCGCTTCTCGGGCTCCAACCGCAGCCTCGGCCGAAGCAGGTCATTTGGAAGGCTGGCTCTGGAGCGGCAGAGATGACTGAGCAGTGCAGATGCTTCTCCATCCAAGTGGGCAGGGGGACGAGTCAAGGTCACTAGAAATCAGCAAAGCCTCCTGCTGGGATGGTGCTGGGAGATGGGAGGAGCCTTGCCGCACGGGGGCCCCCAGGACATAGTCTAGGGCTATCCTGGCTACCCCAGCCAGGGCTCATTAGGTCATCAGGCCCAGCCCCCTGTCTCTTAGCGGACCACCTCACTAAACCCATCCTCCACGTCTCCAGAGGATGCCCCATGCTGCATCAGCTTCCCATCCTTGGAGCATCTGCTACCTGGACACACACCACATTGGCTGCCTCCCGTTCGGGCTGGGACAGCTGGGGGCCAGGATCTGGGTCTTCGTCTCTTTTCCGAAGACAAGGTTCTTGGCTGAGCCAGTAGCGCGAGAGTCCCCGTCTCAGTCACAGGCTGCCCTGGGGATCCCCTCTGCTTCTTCAGAACACCCGAAGGCAGGAAGGCCAAGGTTCCTCAGTTTCCTTTATTCTAGCCAGGTAGCAGCTCGAATGTGTTGAGCTGGTAAGACCTCCTCTGCCCGCAAGCTTCATGCTGCTAAGACGGTCTGGAAGCCACTCCTCTCCTCCCCCAGAGAGTGGACTCATCTGCGCAGGAAAGGACTAACCAGATTCCAGCCTGTCTGGGAATAGGTGTTCAGTGAGAAGTGTGGAGCTCATGAATGAGTGAATAAACACACAGTCCTTAAGGAGAACGCTCTTCTTGCTCATCTCCTTTATTTTCCTCTTTCTCTCCCTACCTAAAGGTTAGATCTCCTCTCTTTGGCCCACCCGCTCAGGTGCTGCATTCTACCTGTTCATTAAACTCCCCTCTCCAGAGCAGGCCCTCGCTGCTCCGGAGAACGTGCTCCAGAACTCCATCTTCCTTTCCACAAATCCAGCCTGGGGAGTAGCTGAGATGAAGATCGGTGGAAAGGCCTGCTAATCTTCCTCTACCTCTCCCGGAGCTCCCCACCAGCACCCCAAGCTAGACAGAAGAGAGCCTCTGGCCCGCCTTGTAATCTCCCACTGTCATCTATGGGGGCCCCAGGACTGCCCCCCATCCAGGACCCCAGACCCCTGCACTGAGGGTCTCCACCCCCACCTCCACCAACCTCGCTGAAGCTAAGACCTGGCTGCAGTGGGAGGCATGATAGAAGAGGAAAGACCCTTCCCCAAATTGTCACACAGCCCCAGCCCCAGGTACAGTGTTGAACCTGGAGAACTTTGCCCTTGGCCCCTCTCGGCCAAACCTCCCTTGCAGGGGAGGCGAGAGGAACATGAGAAGAAGGGACCCTCCTCTCCCCAAAAGCCCCATGCTGAATTTGGTGTTCCAGAACTGCCTCCCATTCTCCAGACCTCTCTCCCTGCTACCGCCCGCCCTCCCACTTGGAAACCTGCTCCAGGTTCACCCTGGAAAGGAGCCGATGAGTAAGTCACACTTACTACCAATAACCTGATACTTGCCCCCCAGAAGAGGGGGCAGATGCTTTCAATCCTGGAAAGGTCAACGGCTTCCAATGCCATGCCAAGTTTGGCTGGTCCTGGCTGCTGGAGGGCTGTAGAGACAAGCCACCTCTGGGCTCAGTGAGAACGAGTGCTCTGATTGATTAGTGATGTCTGCCACGGACCTGGCAATGGGAAAGTGATACCAGGTTGGCTCGGGATTTGACACTGCAAAGAACTTTAGCTGAATTTCAGAAGCATGGAAAGTGGGCCCTTGTGGGTGCTGCTCTAATTATACCCATAGAGTAAACAAAGCCTGGCTTGGACAATTCTGGCTGCTTCTGCTACTTCTCCCACTCTCCATCCAGTCGGCTCCACTGAAATGAGAGAAGGATGCATTGCAGTAGCCTACAGGAGCATGCCCGAAAGATGGACAACCCTGGGCCAGGCGAAGCTGAGTTCTCTCTGGGCCGGAAGAGTGGGCATGGGTGAGCGGCCATGGAGGAAAGAAGCATGACTGTTCCAGTCTCCTTCAAGGTGAACCAGGAACCACGGTTCTCAGATGGGGCCATGCCCTGCAATCACAGGGGAGCTTTTAAAAAACATAGATGCCTCGGCCCCATCCCCCAGAGATGCTGGCTTAATTGGCCTAGGTCACAGCCTGGGTTTAGGGATGTTTTAAAAGCTCCCCAGGAGATTTAATACACAGTCAAGATCGAGGCCACTGCGCTGAAAAGAACCTGGGCCACTGCTTCTCAGACTGCAAGACGCATTCAGATCACCTGGGGTTTGTTAAAATGCAAACCTCGATTACACCTGGGGTGGGGCCCAAGCGGCAGCATCTCTAAGAAGCTCTCAGGTGGTGCTGAAGATGCTGGTCCCAGGACCACACTTTGAGTAGCAAGGATTTAGGCCAGTGGTTCCCAAAGTGCGGTCCCCGGGACCGCAGCATCAATATCACCTGGGAATTTGTTAGAGAGGCAACTTCTGGGTCCTATCCCAGACCTCCTGAATCAGAAACTCTGGGAGTGGGGCCCGGGACAGGCTTGAGTATAGGAACCAGTGATCACTGATAAGGGCCAGTCCCCTGCCTCCAGGACGTACCTATCCCCTGGTCTGCAGGATTCCTGCAGAAGAGGCTGCTGGGACACAGCTCCCCTCCTGGTCCAGCCAGGTTAGTGTCTGGGGGTGAGCACAATCGTGGAGGAATTAATGAGTCTATATGTCAACTTCTGGCAGGGAATAAATGCACACAGTAAATGCACAAATGTCTAGTTTTCAGACCCCAAGGGAGAAGGGAGCGCGGCGGGGGGGGGCGGCACGTGAAACACACCAGAAAAGCAGAAATGAGTTTCAATTCCAAACTAAAAGTACACATATTTATCATTATCTAGAAGGAGATTGGGAGAAGGCCATTAGCAAGTATTTTCTGGCTGGTGCTGTTTTCAATAGCATGAGCAGTGAGCCAGAAGGGTTGCTGTCCTACATTTGCTCTTGCTGCAATGAGTCTGCTGCACAGAAGGCCCTGCTCCACTTCCTTCCACCAGAAATGATCTCCCGTTATCTGGCAACCAGTGGGGAGGGCATCGGGGCTCAGGAGGTGCCAGCTTCCTGGGGGCAAGGGCCATCACCACTTCCCAAGAGAATAACAAAAACCAGCAGTGCCATCCAAGATAGACATCCCCAGGGGCTGGGGTCTTGGGGGTGGGGTGGGAATACATTCCTGGTATTTTTCCTGAGAAGCCCAGCATCCTGGATGTGCCCAGTCAGCTCTAGGGGCTTGGGCTTGGCAGGGAGAAGAGGGGGTCTCCAGAGTAATTGGCCGTGGCTGCCCCTGCCTATCCCCTTCCTGGGATGCAGGGAGGCTTTGCAGAAGAATCTGGGCAAGTTGCTTTGGACCCCGGGTGGCCAGGAACATCTGAATCTGAACTGACCTTAGAAAGCAGGGGAAGGACCCAGAGAGGAGGTGGCCAGTTTTATGTGCAAAAGAGTAAGCCTGAGATGTCACAGGGCAGCACCGAGAGAGGAGAGGAAGGGAAGAGGGGCTGATTCTGCCTCCAAAGGAGCCCAAACAGAGCCGTGATCCGGGGACAGTCCATTTGGGGAGAGAAAGGGTGTGTATTTCCCTACAGACTCTAAGTGGGATGCCAGTGACTGAAGTCTCCCATCCCTGGGCCCACCAAGCTGAAGGTCAGAAGTAATCCCTTGTGTCCCCACCAGAGAATAAAGCAGTGGGTTTTGAGTAGGAACTTTTGGTCAGACAGACATGGGTTCAAATCAGACTCCCCCGTTCATCAGCTGTGTGCTTTTGGACAGGTCACATCACCACTCTGTGCCCCATCAGTTTCTTACCCGTAAAGTGGCAGAAACAACTACCTTCCACACGGGGTTTTAAAGCACTTAGTGGGGTGCCTGGCGTAGATCGGGCACCTAATAAACGAGGCTCAACTATGTGCAAGTCCCCCTTGATCCAACAGCCGCTCCCTCTCAGCCCCATCTCCATGCTTCCAGTAGGAGGGGCCTCCTCCTTCCTTTAGGAGTCAGTGTGGAGGGAGTTTGGGGGGGCCGGAAGGCAAGGGGAGAGGAGACCCAGGCTAGGAGGAAGGAGAAGGGGCAGAGCAGAGAGAGATGGTAGCAAGCATCAGGCCCCGGAAAGGCTGGGCACAGCCCCCCAAGGTCACGCCCCCAGACGTGAGTCTCAGCCCACTGCCGGCCACCACCCTTCCTTCCCTCGTTCCTTGCAAGAGTGTAAATGACACACTGGGTGGTGGGCCAACAGAGAAGGGCAGCCCTGGCTATGTTCCTGCAGATCTGTGGGGCCGGGGGGCCATCTGCTGTGAGAGAGCGCCGGGCCTGCTATGGGGGGCTCTGGGGCCGCAATAAGAATGAGAGAGGGGCCCTGCTCTTGTGTGCATCTTGTGGAGCTGCCGTAGATGGGCACGTCCCACCTCTATCGGGACCAGGAACATCCCAGCTACTGGAGCTGCCGTGACCCGGAACGACCCCCATCCCAGCCTCCACGACGCAGACTGTACATCTCCTGCACTCACACGGCCTCTGACAGACCGGCTGCTCCTGGGCCCCCCTGGGGTTTCTGCCTTCCCATTGCATCGTTCGTCCATAAGCCCCATTATATGAAATAGCCCAAGTGAGCCTCTGGGCCTGACCACCTCAAGAACCTCTCATGGGCTGCAGGTCAGTTCCTTAAAACGCCATGATGAAGACAAAATGAAAACCAGTCAACAAAGACTGAAGAGTCGAAGGCAACAAGTGAACTCAGCAAATGGACCATTTGGCTTCCTGGCGGGGTCAATGGGATTTGGAGGAGTCGGGCTGCCCTGCCCCTCAGGTCCCTCCTGAGCCCCAGTTTGGCTCTGGGACGCCCCAGACAAAGCTGGGAGCTGGCAAGCCTTACCCAGCAGCCTCACAGGGGCCAGGAGTGTCCGGGCACACCCCCACAGCCCACTGGTTCCCAGTAGGGCCTTAACACTGGCTTCCCAGCAACCTCTTCATTCCAGCCATAGACCGCACCCCACACTCAGGCCACTGAGGAAGCTCAGGGGAGACCCCGGGGGAGTGTAGGGGGGTGGGGGGGCTTCGCAGAGTGGAGAGGGGAAGGAAGGGGCTCAGGAGTAGCCCATGGCTACTGACTGTTTCCCCTCCCCCCCAAAACACGCCTCTGCCCAGTCAAGCAACTGCCCGTCACCGTCACCGACTCTGCCTGCCCACCTGGGCGGGGTGACAGTCATTGTTCTGTGGGTTATGTTGGTTTTCTAAAGTAGCACTTGGGGGGGCACCTGGGTGGCTCAGTCGGTGAGGCGTCTGCCTTCGGCTCAGGTCATGATCCCAGGGTCCTGGGATCGAGCCCCGCATCGGGCTCCCTGCTCAGCGGGGAGCCTGCTTCTCCCTCTCCCTCTGCTGCTCCCCCTGCTTGTGCTCTCTCTCTGTCAAATAAATAAATTAAAGCACAAATCAAAAATAAAACAGCACTTTGGTACGTACTATTGTTCTTCACTGTTAGTCCTGAGGATCCCCTACTCCAGCCAGCTAGTGTTCCTCATAATTGGTAAATTATTAGACACCAATAATTCACTTTCCTGAGCTCCAACTTCAAGGGGCGGGAGGGTGCAGAGATCCAGAAATGTACCAGAAGACTCCATCCACCCCCAACCTACGTGGCCGGGTTCCTGCTCCTACCTCGCCGTTGGACCTGCTTTTACCAGGGGTGGAGGGCGCTGCCTTGCTGCCAAGTATAATGGAAACTTTGCCGCCCCTCAGACCTTGTTCAGCGTCTCTTAAGAAGGGTGGATGCTGTCAGATCTCTCGATATTCTCTCTGTGATGGTTAATTTCATGTGTCAACTTGACCGCGCTAAGGGATGCCCAGACAGCTGGGGAAGCATTACTTCTGGGTGTGTCCATCAGGGTGTTTCTGGAAGAGACTGAGTGTTTGATTCAGCAGACTGGGTGAAGAGATCTGCCCTCATCAGCGTGGGCAGGCACCATCCGGTCCGTGGAGGATCCGAATGGAACAAAAAGGGGAGAGGGAGAGGTGAGTTCCTTCTCTATTCTGGAGTGGGGACGTCCATCTTCTCCTGCCCTTGGCCATTGGAGCTCCTGGTTCCAGGCCTTTGGTCCAGGACTGAACCACACCTCCATCTGGAGACCCAGCTGGCAGGTGGCAGACTGTGGGACCCATCTTCCTTCATCATAGAAACCAATTCCCATCAATCTCCTCATAGAGATATACGAATATCCCCTTGGTTCTGTTTCTCTGGAGAACCCTAATCCATCCTTCTTTGCTGTTTCTTGTCACGCCATGTACTCCTGTTTTTCAACCCCTGGCTGCTCCTTCCTAGTTACCTTTAAAAAAAGTTGTTTCTCAAGGTATCATTTAAATATCAGAAAAGCCTCCAGATGACTTGCTTGGCCTAGACCCTTCACCTGAGCTCCAGGATGATGTCTCCAGTTCTGCTCATCCAACTGGCTTCTCTTCTACATCCCCTACCTGAGTGGTGACACCACCGCCCCCCAGTGCCCAAGCCAGGCATCGCCAAGCCATGGCTTGCCGCGCTTAACAGGCCTGAAATCCAAGCCCAGGGCTCCTGCTACAGGGGCCTAAGGCCACCACCATCACTCCGAGCTTCCTGCATGCCTCCACTGGTCTTCTATCCTGCGCTCCTGGCCACCCACCCTGACCCCCAAGGGACCACTAATGGCAGCTAAGACACACATCTGATCTGATTAAAATCCTTCAGTGGCCCCCACAGACCTGGAATAACGCCAGTCCCCTTGCTGGGGCTTCACAAGGCTCTGCACCCAGGTGCTTTGCTGACGTCCCTTGGGACCTTTATTTTTTTTTTTTAAGATTTTATTTATTTATTTGACAGAGAGAGACACAGCAAGAGAGGGAACACAAGCAGGGGGAGTGGGAGAGGGAGAAGCAGGCTTCCCACGGAGCAGGGAGCCCGATGCGGGACTCGATCCCAGGACCCTGGGATCATGACCTGAGCCGACGGCAGACGCTTAACGACTGGACCCAGGCGCCCCCTTGGGGCCTTTAAACGCAATGGTGACAGGTGGTCCCAGCCTCGTCCCGACCCTTGGTGAGAAAAGGAAAGGCTCAGGGAGGACTCAGGGGGGCCACGGGTTCCCCTGTCTGCTTCATATTGTCCCAACTGGTCAGTCTCTTTCCGAACTGAATGAACTAACTACAGATTTGGGCACTGACGGCGCCAAGCTTCAGAGACAAACAGCCTCTGGGTCCAACCCCTCCCTGCACTTCCCTTACTGCATCTGGACGTTGAGACAAATAGGCAGCTTACCTTCTCATTTTGTCGGTTGTCTTGAGAGAGACAAAGGGAGAGAGAGAGACAGCCACTGGCTTTGCATCTCCAATGGGTTAAAAAAAAAAAAAAAAGGCAATTCCATCTATTTACAAAATAGGATTACAGTTTTGCAGAATCCTGCTGGGGCCTGGGGGAAACTTTGAAAACACATTCATTTTGTTTCATCCTTATCAGAGCTGCCTGCTCTCCCTTCCCCCACACTAGCCACCTGGGAGTGAGCAGCAGATCTTTCCCCATCCCTTGGGAGGTGCTGCTGACCGTCCCTTCCGGGACTTCTGGCCAGGGGGCCCATCTCCTTGGTCCTGAAAGTGCCCCTCTGGAGAGACAGAAGCATCGGCCTTCCCAGGAGGGCAGGCCTGCCCCTAGACCTTAGCAGTGCGCCCAACCTTATAACCTGTGAAGAATCCATCGCCCTCCCAGACCCTGTTTGCACAAGAAAGGGAAACGAGCCAAAGCAAAGCAAGGACAAGGGACTCGAGCTATTGTGAATGGTGTTTGGGCTCCCCGAATGACAAACGTGTTGGGCAAATTGAAGCCTTACTGTGTGGAACAACTAATCTTGATGCAAAGCCTCTCCTCCCTGCACCAGAGGGGGGAGAAACCACAGTAAACAGGAGGGGGGAGGAAACCTAATGCACTTTGTTCATTGAATGAGAGAATCTCAATCCAAGTCTGTCCTTTCCTGTCTTCTATTAACTTTGCCGATTTCCCACCTCCCGGTCCCTCCAGTGAGGGGCTGGCTCGGCGTGCATTGGGTGGGGTCGGGGTTTGGAAGGTGAGCGGGAGGAGGCAGACGGCCCCTTGGGCTCGGCCGTGACCCCTTAATTCTGTTTATGGTGGGGAGGGGGGTGTGCCGGGTCCAAGTGGGCCAAAAGATCCCACAGCTTTGTGAGAGGCTTTAGGAAGCATCCGTTTCCACCACCTGATTTTACACATTAGGAAAATGCATTTCAGGGAGGTTGAGGTCTCGACCAAGGTCGGCAGCTTATGGGACGGCAGAGCCAGCCTATAAAGGAGCTAAATGATTAGGGAGGCCGGGTCCCCCGCACAGGTCCCGGGCAGGCGCCCCGCCCCTTCCCCCGGACCACAAGGAAGTCGCTCCTGCAGCTCCTTAGATTTTGTTGCCTGAGGTTGAGTGAAGAGCTTTCTGAGGGATAATGGCTCGTAACTCAGGTGCTAAAGTAATGGAAGCGAGAAGGAAGATCACCTCCTAGCTCTAAATCTCTGGGGGACGGCTGGTGGTGGAAGGGGAGAGAAGTAATGGGGGCCTCCGATGTCCCTGAAACAAATCCACAGGAAAGTACTTCAGAACTAACCGCCTTTTCAAGGGGGGAGGGGCTGCCCTTCAGATGGTAAATCTCTCTATTACCAAGGACGGTTCCTTTACTGCCAATCTGCAGGCTCATCCAGCCTACAGCCCGGCCCCCCAGCGCTGGGCTTCTCCCTGGCTTCGGAGCCCAGCCAGTCCCGCCCTGTCGGTGGGGGGGGTTGGCGAGACCAGAGGAAGGGGGTCCCAGGCACTGGAGGGGAGCCGGGAGGGCCTGAGGACCCCAACCCAAGCCACCTCCTACCTAGGGAAGTCACCAATCCCTAGAGTTGCCATATTTAGCAAATAAAAATACAGAATGTCAGGGCGCCTGGGTGGCTCAGTACATTAAGCATCTGCCTTCGGCTCAGGTTATGATCCTGGGGTCCTGGAATCAAGTCCCACATCGGGGGGCTGGGGGGAGCCCCTGCTCAGCTAGGAGCCTGCTTCTCCCTCTCCCTCGGCCCCTCCCCTGCTTGTGCTCTCTCCCTCTCCCTCTCTCTCTCTCTCAAATAAATGAATGAAATCTTTAAAAAAAGAAAAATACAGAATGCCCAGGTAAGTTTGAAAAATAGCTCTAACTGCGTAACTTTGGTCATGTTTAGGGGGAAAAGCTGGATATAGGACATTTAGGGGGTTCTGACAGGGTGAATGTGGGTCATAGGATAAAATCATCATTAACACAGAACACGTCATGTATGCACGGGACGCCTAGCCATGCGCCCAGTCCCTTAGTCCCAAGCAGGCATGTGGGAAAGTGTCCTGACCCAACACGGAGGTCTGTCCACGTCTTCCAGGCTGAGCTCCATCTCAGTGTCAACCTGAAAGTCTCAGTGTTTCCTCAGTCTCCCCAAGTCCCTGGGATGGGACGCCCCGAAAAAAAGGGTTCTCAAGACTGAGCTGAGGACGCCTGGGTGGCTCAGTTGGTTAAGCGACTGCCTTCGGCTCAGGTCATGATCCTGGAGTCCCGGGATCGAGTCCCACATCGGGCTCCCGCTCAGTGGGGAGTCTGCTTCTCCCTCTGACCCTCTTCCCTCTCGTGCTCTCTGTCTCTCATTCTCGCTCTCTCAAATAAATAAATAAAATCTTAAAAAAAAAAAAAGACTGAGCTGATAACTTCATCCCAGGAGGGCTTCCTGGTGGAAGCAGGCTTTGAGGAAAGGGGAAGAGGGCAGATTTACAGAACACCCCATAGTTTCAGCATCTCCTACATTTGAAAGTTTGGGGACATTCTCAAATAATTCAACAACTAGCATTGGAATTAAAGTAATAACTCGTTTATTAAACAGGGCACAGGGCGTGGGGGTCCAGGCCCTGGGGCAGCCTGCTGTGCAAACTAAGGCAAATCTTTCTGAAGATTTCTGAAGCTTTCTGATCTTTCTGAAACTCGACTTCCTTATTTGTGAAATAGGGGCTGGAAACGGGCGTGCGCAGGCCACTGGTTATTTTGTTCCATCGCCTGGGATGATGGAAATCCAAACACGTTTAAATCGTAAACTAATACTCACTGAAATATCAGCCATCAATAACATGGGGCATGTGTGGCATCGAGCACCACGCTCGACATTTTCCGCACTTTAGCCCCATGTCTGTGGATTAACCTCACCTTCACAAGCCTGTGGGCAAATCTATTAGTTCACCAGTTGGAACTGAAGCTCAGAGGTCCAACAACTGCCCAGCCCCGCAGTTGGTAAACAAAGATGCCCTGATTCCAAACCCAGTGCTCATTCATTCCTTGTTGCAATAACTATTTGGGGGAGTGCTCACTGTGTTTGAGCAGAGTGTGGAGCCTCAGGGATGAAGCCCAAAACCTCGTTTACAAAGCATTTCCTAGGTGTCAGGTGCTGGACACGGCGTAGGAGCTAATATCCTTCCCATTTTACCAACAAGAAAACCAGGGCTCAGAGAGGTTAAATGGTAAGCCCAGGGTCACACAGATAATCCATGGTGTAGATGGTGGAGGCTGGATTTGAACCCAGGGCATCCAACCCCATTACACTATACAAACAAAAAGCTGCCATTATCATTATTACCTTGTTACCATCAGAAGCTTCACCTGGACTCTAGTGATCAACGTCTAATAAAAGACTATGTCAGCCTTTGGAGTCCAGTTTGTGAAGTTTAAAAGAAGAGAATTGCAGGGTGCAGACTCCAGAAACTTCGGTACGGGAAGGATCTAACGATTTCCTTGCAGGAGGAGATGAGGAGTGCAAATCTGAGGCTTCGGCTCAAAGACAGAGAGGGAGAGAAACGAGGCTTCACATCACACTCTGCAACATTTCCACGACAGCAGGGCTGCGTCTCATCTCCCCAGATCCCCTCAGAGGAATTAGTTCTCAGTTAGAGCGAGCGAGCAGCCATTTATCAGCCGGACCCGCGGTGCTCTGGGCTCAGAGCTCCCGGAGTCAAGGAGAGGAGGACGGCAGCCCATGGTCTCCCGGCTCCCACCCACCCAGAACACTCCCGCCCCGCTGTGGCTTCACGGGGGGAAGGAAAAATGCCTCAGAAAGCCTGTGCATTAAGAAGCGTATAATTATGCATAATAAAAAGACGCCGGCCCTTGTGTATATAAACACAGCTTTGACTGAGTACCCTTTCCCAAACAGCCATTCTGGCTCACAACAGCAACAATCAAGCATCCTAAACATATGGTTGCCCCCCAGGCCTCCAGGCGGCTCTGGACTGGGGTGGGGGTGGGAGGAGCCAGGGCTGGGGCGAGGGAGGGAGGGAGGAGCAGAAGGTGGCTGTTTGTTTGGGGAAGGGGGCTGCGCCAAGAGCCGAGAGCCGAGAGCCGGTGGGCCAGGGGTAAGGACACTTGCAACCAGGACAAGATCTGGGACAAGAATCAAAGCCCCCACCCTATGATGGGCTGTCATTCTCCCAGCCCCTCCTCCCTATCTGTCAACTACCTCCCAGGACAGCAGGGTGCAGGGCGCTCTCCAGAGAGAGGGAGGGGGCATCCGCTGAGCAACCGGGGCCTGTCCATCAGGATTGTTTTCTGATTTTGATTTTGGGGGTTTTGCCCCATTTCTAGCCATGCTGATTTGAGCACTTGTCACCTGCAGAGCACTGTAGGAGGCACCCAGGCAGATAAGCTGTCTGGTCAGTCAGTCCAGCAGGCAGGGAGGCCCCCACCTTGCTCAAGGCCCCAGGGGTCCAGCCCCCCCCCCCCCCCCCCAGGGAAATAGTCCCTGTGCTACCAGCTGCTCCTGCTCGGAGCGGTGCCCCCTGAGCTGGTGCTCTGCAACTCCACCAACTCAGATAGTCTGTACAGTGTTCTCACATGCACACACACACACACCCAGCCCCTGCTGACCCCACACTGCACCCAGGGAGGGCCTGCTCTCCTGAGCAGCAGGCTCTGTTCCTGCCGTTCCCCACGGTCACTCCCACCTCCCCAGGCAACCTGCCACTTTCCCACTCTGCAGGGAGCTGGTCCGGATGGAGAGACTGGGGAGCCCCTGGAGCTGGTCTCCTGCTCTGTCCTCACCGGCCGGCCATCTCTCGCAGGCCCATGGCCCCGTGCGCTCTGTCCGCCATAGGTGGGGGCGGCAGTGAAGGTGAAGCGGGTGCCAGATGAACACGGCGTTCCATCCCCCCACTTGCAGCAGATGCTGGGTCCTCTCTCGCCACATCCCGGACCGGCCGTAGGTGTTGGCTTCAGTCTGAGTCCCCTTGGAGGCAGAGTCTGGGATGAGGACTCCCGTGCACCCAGGAAGCAGGAGTGAGGGCAGGGAGAGTGGGGCAGGAAGGGAGAGGGGTAATGAAGCGTGCGTCCTTGGGCTTGCTAACCCCACGGACACCGGGGTCCCTGTGCCTTACAACTGCCCTGCGGAAGGACCACGGACTAAAGCCTTCAGCCCACCTACTCCTTCCCCACTGTGGGAGGTTGGGCATTAACCCTCCTGTACCCCCAGCTGCGCCTGTCAGGACACTCCTCCTACTGTGGAGAAAGCCTGGGCAGAGACTGGGAGGGACCGCAGAGCACAAATCGAGGATGAATGAATGAATGAACGAATGAATGAGTACTCTTAAGAAGGTTCCAGAGCATAGGCCCAGGGCCGGGAAGAGCCACCGGCTCTCTGCCCGAGCATAACCTCTCTGGGAGTCTCAGCTTTGCCTCTGAAAGGGGGCCACACCAGGCCCCAGCAGAAGGCCCACCCATGCCTGATGGCACAAGAGGATGATGGCCATGGCCACAGTGAGACATGACAGGCAAAGGGGCACCAGAGCACTGCCTCTGTGAGCCAGGGACAGTGAAGCTGGCGTGTGGCTCGGCCTAGGAGAGCAGAGCAAAGGGCTCAGGCAGGGGAGCGACTCTCCCCGTGGGTGCCTTGCTAAGGAGTTAGGACTTGGCCAGGGAAGGTGATGCCATGTCCCCGCCTGACCCCCACCCCACTCCCCAGTGCAGACACAACCTGAGCAGTGACAATGGGACAGAGAATCACGGCCCTGGGAGTCAGCGAGGATTTCTAAGGAAAGGGTCCATCAGCGCTTGTTTCAGGAAACCCAGAGTTGAGCAGAGAGTGGCTGAGCCCGGTGTCGTGGGGGACAGTGCATCTCCACTAGGGAGGCACGTACCCCTGAGGCACAGGGCTCATTGGGCATTTTTCCTTCTTGCATTGACTGGGAGGGCACTGCATCAAGTGGGCAGGAGCGAAACACCCTGCAAGGCACAAGGCAGCCCCCCAACGAGAAAGAGCGTGCTCCACCCAAATGCTGCAGCGTCCAGGTGGAGAAGGTAGCCGCCCAGGTGCGTGAGCCCAAGGGGCGAAAGAACGTATCCAAATCTTTCGAAGAAAGGAGGTGGCCACATCCACAAAGTTTCTGGGTTGCCTGCCCAGCTGGCTGGATGTTTAGGGACATGACGGGGACACCAGTTAGGGGGCCCGGAGAGGAGGGGAGGCCAGGGATGGAGGGAAACAGTCTTGCTGTTTCACTGTCCCGGGGACCACGCGCGGTGGGGCTGGCCAGCGTGAACACCGCCGGGCTGGGCCGGGTCTCTGCAGATGCAGAAAGGGAAAACCGGCCAAGAGAACCCATTGCTCCTCACGGGTCCCTCTGCAGCACAGCCACCACCTGCCCTGTGGCTCGGTGGCTCCTGAAGGGCAGGCAGGTGGGCAGCACCGAACCAGGGCCTGGGAGAGAAGGGGGGCACCCCCTCACAATTCTGACTTCCCTCTTCCACTCCCCACCGCAAAGCCACCTTCATGTAACCTGCAGCCAGAGGGGGAATGGAGATGCTAATTTCATTTCATTAGATCCCAGCAGCCTTGGATTACAGCAGGCAGTGGGGAGGAAACAGAGCTGGATGTGTTTTAAAAACCGCAGTTTTGCGCTGTTTTTAATTTAAAGCTGCAGGTAGAAGATGCCGCCTTGGAGTCGCTAATGATCGTCGTGAATTATTTGGGTTGATTTATACACCCCTCCAACTTTAACGAGGGAGAGAGGAGAGCCGGGTCCCCCCTGGAGCTGCGAACCTACAGCTGGAATATGAGACTGCAGAGACTCAGGGGGGCAGTTTTCTCCGAATTGTGTTTCCTCGGGGTGGGGCACCTCGGGAATCCCCTCCTGCACCCCCCCACCACCGTCACTGGGCATTTATAAACAGGGCACAGACTTGAGAGACCATTCCCACCACACCCTCCCCTCCCTGAGCCTTGTCACTCCTACAGTCACCAGCTAGATAATAGTAGCCGTTAGTATATTTGGGTCTGAATCGTTTAGCGCATCGCGGCCAGGCGCGTTATCTGTGCCAACTCTGAGGCTCACGTCTCCACCGAAAATCAGTGTGACTCTCTCCGTGCCTCTAGAAGTTCCATGAAGCCCTGAGAGGTTGGAGAGCATGTTCAAGGTCACCCAGCTGAGAAGTGGTAAGACAAGCCTCAAGCTTACTCCGGGAAAGGCAGAACCTTCTGGTTTGACTCAGGATTGTACCTGCAGGGCTGCAAGAAATGAATGAGCAAATGCACCTACTTATCTGCTGATAGAGTCGGTGTCCCTCCCCTTTACCTCCCAAAGTCCACTGGGCTCCAAAGGGACCATATTAGCCAGAAAGGCCAGGACCAAAGGCAGAGAGGAAACATGAAACCCTCCTTCCAGAGCCCCTGTATCTGATCAGTGGAGGCGCCGAGGGTCCCACAATTTGCCCCAGCACCCCAGGCATGGATTTGTCTGCCAAGAAAACAGAGTTTGGGGGTGTGAACAAGTATTCGAAAAGAGCCTCCATTTATCTTGATTCACTGCTCATCCCCATCAGGGGAAATGTCTCCCAATCTTCTGGTGCCCCCTTTCTTTCTCCTTCCCTTCAAAATAAAATTAGAGGCAGCCGGCAAGAGCTTTGAGCCCCTTCCAAATTTCCGTTCCTCATCTGTCATGTCAGGACCACAGCTTCTCGGCTGCAGCCCAGGAGTGAGGTTCTCTCAGCTGGGAGCAGCAGGTGGTGGGCAGGGGCTGGGAAGGAACCCTGTTCAGGAACCGTGGGGGAGGGAGGCGGCCCCTCCATCACCGGGAGGTCAGGATAGTCACATTAGCGATTCAGCGCAGCTGGGAGGCTCTGAACCGGGCTGGGCCAAGACAATCAGGAGAAATAGAGGCCCCAGGAAGCCTTGTCACTTTCCCATCAAAGGAGAGGCAATCAGTGTAGATGCAAAATACTGCCAGTTTCCATCGCGGGCATATCCCTGGGTTCCTCAAACTGGAAAGAACATGGGCTATGAGGCCGAGGTCCTGCGTTCAAATCCCAGCCTGCCACTGAGTAGTGGGTGGCCTCATGCCGGTTATTGAGTTTCCCTCGAATGCCGTTTGCCTGTTGGAAAGCGGACCCCGCAGGAAGGGGATGGCACCCGGCAGCCGACCAGCAAAGTTGCGCGAAGGCACCAGGAGTGGCCCTTTGTGGATCCGGCACAAAATGAAGTTGCAGGCTCCTAGTTCAAAAGGTATTAAGAATTCCAAGATGAGGACAGGGGAGCATTTAACCCCTGGTGTGGGGGAGGGAGGGGTTCTGTGAAGGGTGACTGCACAGGACACCTGTCAGTGAAGCTGGCCCTGGAAGGGACCTGTTACATAGACTGAGACAAGTTTGCAGACACCCCAGGGGCAGCGAAACTGCTGGAGCTGCAGCAGGTGTGAGCGGCCTGGGGGCAGCCAGAGACGGCGGCGCCCGCTGTAGAGAAAGCCTTGGAACAGGAACCTTTGACGGAGGACCCAGCTGTGACCTGGGAGGGGGAGTAGGCGTCGCCTGGGCCCCACCCCCCCACCCTCTCTCTTCCAGTCCTTCCAGCTGCTGCTCTCGGCAGCCCCCAGCCAGCAGCGTGAGTCAGGAGAGCCTAGTGGATGCCGTCTGCATAGATGTGGCTCCCAGGCTCAGAGCAGTGGAGAAAGGAGGAGCATGAACCTGGGGGTTGATCCTCCCTCCCTCCGCGTTGGTAGGAGGACTTAGTGAATTTATGTGTAGGAAAGCATCTAGCACAGAGGAGGCCCTTGAAGGGGTTATTCACTTCCGTCTGGGGTGTGGATTACTTTCCCGTGTCCTTGTTCTTCTTTGTTTTTTGTTTTTTTAGATGTGAATGTACCTTTATTTATTTTTTTAAGATTTTATTTATTTATTTGACAGAGACAGAGACAGCGAGAGCAGGAACACAAGCAGGGGGAGTGGGAGAGAGGGAAGCAGGCTTCCTGCCGAGCAGGGAGCCCGATGTGGGGCTTGATCCCAGGACCCTGGGATCGTGACCTGAGCCGAAGGCAGACGCTTAAAGACAGAGCCACTCGGCGCCCCACGTATCCTTGTTCTTGATGCTACGCCTGACTTCCTCTCTCCACTGTACATTCCTTGAGAGGGGGGAGCCCACCCACTTGGGGGCATCTTTATGCTCCCAGCGGCATCTGCCAGCCCGGGGGACAGTGGGCGCTCAGCAGTTCCGGGTGTGGAAAGAATCTGGCTGCACATCTGGGGGCTGCTTCTGGTGAGCCAGGACGGGAGCGGGAGCAAGGTACCGAGCAGGCCTCCCAGGCTCTGGGCCCCCAGGCCAGTCCAGGCTAGCAAGAGCCTACAGCCCTCAGGACACAGCCACCAGACACACGGAGGTGATCAAAGGGCCTGGGAGCAAAGCAGTAGAATTAGAGGCCCGGAGCTGAAGAGGCCTGGGCAGAGGCAGAGGCTGGGTGGAAATCAGGGCACCACAGGAACCAGGCACCAGCCACGACGTGGAGGCTTCTGCTGTCTCTCCCCACCTGCCGCCTCTCCAGGAAAGCCGCCTGGAGGAGAGCAGATGCTCTCAGCTCTAGGTCAGCGCGCAGTCACACCCACCAAGGCATCAGCAAAGTGCCATCCTGCCCCAGAAGAGCATCCTCCAGTGCAGAGAGCTTTCTGGGCCTCCGGGTGGAGCCAGCTGCAAGCTGCGTGCTGGGGCAGCCAGCCACTGTCCCTTTCAAGGAAGAAAGAGACCCTGCCTAGTCAGAGCTGCAGGCCAAGGGCAGAACTCCCCGATCACAGGTCACACCACCTGATATGGCCCAGGAATGCTCCTCCAAAACCGGGGCCAGCATTGGAAAGCCCATAGTCCTCTCTGCTGATGGGTCAAGGTCACAGTCTTGGGAACCTAGCTCCAGAATGCCCTGTGTGCACTGCCTAGCCCTCCCTCAGGGCCGCTCCCTGGCTTGGGAAAGCTTCACCCCTCCATCTCGCCCAATCCTGCTTCTCCACAGTCATGGTCATGTTCCCCAAGAAGCAGGTCCTCGGAGAAAATTGTGAGCAGTACTGGGGACCCGGCAGGAAAGCAGGGAGATGATCCAGAGAAGGGAGGGCAGCCAGGAAAGGACTGTTAATAAACTGGCGACCAAAGAGGGTGACTGGGCTTGACCCCAAGGGGACACTCTAAGAAACAATACAAAACACACAATCTAGAATGATCCACCCCCCCCACACACACACACACTCCGTAAGAGGTAAGCGTCCTTGATTAAGGGCTCCGGGAGAACACTGATCCAGGCTCTTTCTGGCTGCACATGAGCGTAACGGGGCCTTCTGAGGCAAGGAGTGACCCCCCCCGCCCCGCCAGGCTCTGAGAGGCCAAAGCTGGCAAGTGTACGTTACCCCGAAGGGGGTTCCATCAGAACACTCACCGCGTCTGCTTCTCCTTCCAAGGTCCCTCGTGCGTTTGTACTTTCCAAAAGCATTTATTGAGTACCTACAGTTTATGCCACGCTCAGAAGCAGATACAGAGAAAACAGAGTTATTTTGGAACCTAATGAGGGACGAGGCATAAAACAAAGTCATCACAGCACAATACGGCACGGCAAAGGCCAGGCCAGCGTCTGACGCAGCACGGAAGGGGAAAAGTTGGAAAAGCTTCCTCAGAAGGAATAATCTGCTCTGGGTGGCTTTTGATATCACCTCTGTATTGACTCCCAAATGTATATCCCAGCCTGAACGGCTTCCCTGAATTCCAGATTTGTAGCCCCAACTGCCTACTTGACATTTCCACTTGGACGTTTAATACAGATCGGTACTGATGACCTACAAATGACTTCAAAACTTGGCAGCTTAAAACATCCAACGCTTAAGATCCCGCACAGCTTCTGAGGTTCAAGAGTCCAGGAGAGGCTTAGCTGGGTGGCTGTGCCTCAGGGCCCTTCATGAGGCCGCAGTCCACCTGTTGGCTGGAGGATCGACCTCCACATTCTCTCACATGGCTGCTGGCTGGAGGCTTCACAAACTAATCTCCACAGTGGCACAGGATCACTTCCGCCATATTGTATTGGTCACTCAGAGCAACCATGGCACGGTGCGGGAGGGGACCAGACAAGCTTGGGTACAAAAATGGGGACACTGGGGTCATCGTGGAGGCTGTTGACCACAGGATCTCAAACTGAACCTGCCCCAGATGGAACTTCTGAAACCTCTCCCTTCACACGCAACCCTTCTTCCACCATCTTACATAATAGTAAATGGCGAACCCATCTCTCCATTTGGCTCCGGCCAAACCCTTGGAGACATCTTTGGCTCCACTCCTGCCACCCTACTCATGTCCCATCCTTGAGCAGATCCTGGTAGCTGTACCTTCAAAATACACCCAGAGTCTGACCGCTGCTCACCACTTCCGTCACTACTATCCGGGCTGAAGTCACTGGGGTTAGCGCCTTGTACCTGGATTATTGCAGTGGCCTCCTAAGGGGTCTCCCTGGTCTCATCTTTGAGCCACAGTGATCCTGTTCAAATGTGTTATTCTTCCACTCAAAACCCCCCACAAGAGTAAAAAGTCCTGGGAGGGATCCACAGGCCTACACGATCTGACCACCCCCACCCGAGTCCCACAGTCTATTATTGCCCTGCACACACTCCATCCAGCTGCATTGGCTGCTCCTCACATGCTCCAGACACACCACTGCCACAGGGCCTTTGCACCTATTGTTCCCTCTGCCTGGGGACCCACATGGCTGATTCTCTCATTTCCTTCAAGTCTTTTTGCAATGCCACCTGTGTGGTGAGGTCTTCCCTGGTGCCTGACACCTCCTGTTCCCTTCTAGGCTTCTTTTTTCTCTACCACCATTTGCTTTTTTTTTTTTTTTTTTTTTGCTCATTGTCTCCCTTGCTAGAACATAATCTCCAAGAGGGTAAGGATACTTGTTCATTTTCTCACTGTTCTAGTTACAGCATCTAGAATTGTGGCTGACACCTGTCAGGTGCTAAAAGATGTTTGTTGAATGACTAGAAGGAAAAAACATGACGGGCATGTTTCAGTCATCAATTGCTACGTAACAAACCACCCCAAACTGAGAGGCTTAAAACAACAATCATCTCTTGGGGTCCCGAATCTGCACTTTGGGCACGTGGCTTAAAGGTGGGATGACTTGACAGCCGGGGCTGGAACCACCTGGAAGCTCGCTCCCTGAGCTCTGGCGGCTGTCACGGCTGCAGTCTGCAACCTGAGCTGGGGCCGTGGGCCTGAATGCCACACTGGCCTTTCCCTACGGCTCTTGGCTTCCTCACAACATGGCGACTGAGGTCTCAGAGTGACCGTCCCAGGAGGCAGGAAGTGGAAGCCGCCTGCTTCTCAAGGACCAGGCCCAGAAACAGATGTAGCATATTTCTATGGTCATCTGTAAGCCAACTAGTGACAGAGCCCAGATGCAAAGGCGAGGAGATATAGACCCCACATTTGGTGGGAGAAGCAGCATAAAAATTTCAGGGCCATGTTTTCAGACTTCCAACAGGAAGGGAAACGAAGGTAACACGGCCAGGTACCTACTTTGTGCCAGGCTCAGGGCAGGATGTTTCCACTTGTCAGCATGTGGGGAGGAGGTTGCCCCCACGGGACGCCACCTGGGGGCAGCATAAAAGTGGTCACCTGTGTGGGTGCTGGCCTCAATGATCTAGCTTTTCCATTCTAAGATTCAAGGAATCTAAAGCAGTATTCCACAGAGAAGGGAGAATCTCAGGCCAGGGAATTTTGAGTCTTTTCCGGGAGGGCTTAGTTACAAAAGAGCCAAAATGATTTGCCTTTAAGGCAGTGCTTTGTCGCCAGCCCAAAGAAAGGGCTGGACCAGAGTTTCTCAACCAGGCACTGTTGACGTTTTGGGTCATGTCATCCTTTGTTTGGAGGCCATCCTGTGCATCCACTGTAGGACATTTACAGCATCCCTGGCCTTGGCTCTCTAGATGCAAGTAGCAAGCCTTCTTCCTCCCCAGCTGTGATAACCAAATGTCTCCAGACATTACCAGTCTTCCCCTTGGAGACAAAATTGCCCCCAAGGATTGGATTAGAGGGATGTTTAAAGCAGCCTTATTTGCAATATTGTCTCAGTTCCGGATCAGATGTTTTCTCCTCCAGCTCAGTTATAACTCCCAGTCCTTTTCATCTTCTGGACCCTGTGAACATGAATATGACCCTGCAGCTCCTTATGCTCTGATTATTGGAAAACTTTGAAGCAAACCCAGTTCAACGTCGAGCCCACCAGGGCATGCCTTTTTGGTCTATTTCTGCTCCATCCTGCATCCTTTCTTCTTTCCTTCAAACTTTTTAATTACGTTGGTCTTCTTATATTTTATGCATTCGCTTTGTCTGCTTTAAATCTTTTCTGGTAGCAGGGAGGACACAATGAGCAAAATAAACAACTACTCTCCAGGTAAAGATCCAAAGAGATGATATCACAGAGAAAGCAGACACTTGCTCGGAGGGAGACAGGACAACCAGTATTAAGCAATGCAGAACCCAGCCGGTCCGAGCTACTCTCGGGGCAAGATGGAATGCGGAAAGCAGAGTGGGGGGTCACCCAGGCTGGACTTCAGGACAGACAAATTAGAGACAAAAGCTGGGATGGCCAAAACCTCTCTGGTAGGAGAACCATGTTACGTCTGCTTTCTGCTCACAGGGAGGTTTTATTGATGATGTTGGCCAATGACCAGCCCCAACTTGCTATGTGAATGAATTACCTCAAAAGTGGATCCTCCAGCCCCATCCAGTCTCCCAAATGGACGCTCATGGAGCAAAAACAGGCTGTCCCCCATCTCCCCACCAAGTCCCACCCAAAGTGCAGGGTCAGGAGAGAAATAAATGCTATTTTTTTTTTCTTGATGTAGTGTTCCATGATTCATTGTTTGTGCATAACACCCAGTGCTCCACGCAGAACGTGCCCTCTTTAATACCCATCACCAGGCTAACCCAACCCCCCACCCCCCTCCCCTCTAGAACCCTCAGCTTGTTTTTCAGAGTCCATCGTCTCTCATGGTTCGTCTCCCCCTCCGACTTACTCCCCTTCATTCTTCCCCTCCTGCTATCTTCTTCTTTTTCTTTTTTCTTAACATATGTTGCATTACTTGTTTCAGAAGTACAGATCTGTGATTCAAAAGTCTTGCACAATTCACAGCACTCACCGTAGCACATACCCTCCCCAATGTCTATCACCCAGCCACCCCATCCCTCCCACCCCCCACCACTCCAGCAACCCTCAGTTTGTTTCCTGAGATTAAGAATTCCTCATATCAGTAAGGTCCTATGATACATGTCTTTCTCTGATTGACTTATTTCACTCAGCATAACACCCTCCAGTTCCATCCACGTCGTTGCAAATGGCAAGATCTCATTCCTTTTGATGGCTGCATAATATTCCATTGTGTAGGTGTACCACCTCTTCTTTATCCATTCATCTGTCGATGGACATCTTGGCTCTTTCCACAGTTTGGCTATTGTGGACATTGCTGCTATAAACATGGGGGTGCACGTACCCCTTTGGATCCCTACATTTGTATCTTTGTGGTAAATACCCAGTAGTGCAATTGCTGGATCGTATGGTAGCTCTATTTTCGACTGTTTGAGGAACCTCCATACTGTTTTCCAGAGCGGCTGCACCAGCTTTAAATGCTCACTATTTTGAGACATGAAATCTTAGAGTGGTTTGTTACACAACCATAGGAAAGTAGAGAGCTTGGTCGTGTCACTTAACCATTCCAAGGCTATTTCCTTATCTGGGTGATGAGTCTTGAGGGGACCACTGATTGAGTGCCTGGCATGGAGAAGGCACCCCACTGTCATCAGTACTATTAGGGTTACTGCAAAGGAAGGCAGGTGCAAAGCCAAAACACAGCCCTGCCTTCAGTACAGCTGGTGGGTGAACCAGATAGAAGCCATGGACCATACACTCATTCACTCAGAGCCGCCTTCGGGGGCGCCTACAGTGTGCCTGGAGAAGGACTGGAAGGAGCGCAGAACTGCAGGCAGTGCAGAGGAGGGGGCATCTCCAGCGCCTGGTGCTGGCCCTCTTTTCCCTCCTGTCTTCTTTCTTTCCAGGGCTCTTACCTCTGCCACCCTTGTCTTTATACGATCTCTGCCTGTCCCCAGGCAAAGTCTCTCTTCTGCGTCCCCGCCTGTGCATCCAACATTGCCACCTGGGTGCTTCAAAGACCCTGACCTCAGTCCGTCCAAGTCCAGGCTTATGCCCCACCCACCCACCACCATCAACTTGACCTTCTGCTCTCCCTGGCTAGCAAGTGGCTCTATCTAGGATCACGAGTCATAAACTGGCCACCTTGACTCCTCCTCCATCCCCCACACCCCAAATGTCACTGAGCCACTGATGGCTTTGCTTACTAAATACCATTCAAACCGGTCCACTACTCTCCATCCTCACTAACATCCCCCTGCCATCATCCCCTAATGGCCTTCCCACCACCCGCCTTGTTCCCTCCCCACCTATTGTCCGTACAACAAGAGCGAGTTTTCAAAATGCAAATCAAATCATGTTGCCTCTCTACTTAAAACTTTCTGCTGTTTCCTTGTGTTCTTAGGAAAAAGAACCATACCCTGACACCACCTATAACAGCCCCTGCAAGGTCTCGCCACTGCCCAACCCGCCCGTTCCACCTCAGTCCACTCCCACCCCCTGCCCTGCTTGCTGTGATTCAGCCACACTGGCTTCTTTCAGTCTCCCAAATGCTCCATGCTCCCTCCTACCACAGGGCCTTTGCACCTGTTGTTCCTCAGCCTGAGATGCTCTCTCACTCACCTGCCTCCAACACCCACTTTTAAGAAGATTTCTCTGCTCTCCCTGACCAGACCAACCCCTCTCTAACCAACCCTACTGGTACCAAGTGGTATCTCTCCTTCATGGGACTAGCCTTTACCTAATTTTGCATTCCTTTGTGCAATATTTAATGGATATCTTCCTTCTGCACTAGACTTCAAGCTCTTAAAGATTGTGACTAGTTTTTGTTACCATTACGACCCAAGAGGCGAGGCCAGTGCTCTGGCAAATAGAAAGCACTTGGCAAATATTTGCTGAAAGGACAACAGAATGGGGAAGAGAGTGGTGTGAGGTAAAGTAGTTAATGGTCACCTGAAAAGTTGGGTGGCATTTCATGTAGTAGGTGGGACTTGAGCTGACCTTGAAACATGAATAGATTGTGTATTGATGGAGACATCTGGAAGGGTGTTCTGGGTGTGTGGAACAGAATAAATGGGGTGTGTGTATGTGTGTTGGGATGAAGGGTGAGGCTAGTGGAGGTATAGGTTGGGGAAATGGGACACCAGGTCGGCTGGTGGGTAGATTACTGAGGGTGTGGAAGCAGACTGAGGTTGTATGTAGAAAGAACAGGAGATTTCAGAGCAGAGTGGTGATTCTTCCAGATGGGCGATCAGCAGGAAGGTAGGAAGTCAAGTATCCTAGCAGGGGGAAGGGGCGGGCAGGGATGGCTGGAAGGCCAGTTAGGAGGCTGGTCAGTGCTCAGGCGTGAGCTGCTGAGGCCCTGGGTGAGGACGGCAGTGAGCATGGAGAGGCCAAGGTGGATAAGAAAGCGTTAAGAAGAAAGCCATCCACCAGCCTGGTGACCACTCTCTGCAGGGGACCTCAACACAGGAAGGGGCCTCCTCCACCTCAGAGTGTAAGAAGGAGCCAGACTCTCAGACGGAGGGCAGGGCAGTAGTGCAAAAGGCACCAGGGTGATTTACAGACTCTCTGTCCCCGAAGGTTCTGTGCTCTGCTCTGTGTTCCCCCCGTTAGCAAGCAGATCGATACCAGCCATCTGGACTGGTGCAAGGGACAGGGGACACGGTTCATGGTCTGCATGGAACACATTGAAAAGCCAGCAGAGCAGGGCTGCCTGGGTGACTTACTGGTTATTAATAACATAAATATGTAAATGTGAGAGGCCATATTGATCCTGACATGTGAGCCATCCATCATGAAGGCGAGGAACGGGGTGGTATAAACATCAAATACTAAGTCTGCAGCCTAAGACTTACCAGTAGAGATGGGCTAAGGCTCGGGCGGGCCTGGAAGCAATGTTACTGATGAGAACAATTCCCAGCAGCCCCACCCAGTGTGGGGCATTGTGTGGGGAAGGAGGGATGCAGGTTCCCCCAGAAGGAAAGGAGATGGACCTGTGCAGGGATTCTAGAGAAAAATCCTCCCCTTTTCCCCTTTTCCGTGGGCAGGAAGAACAATCATCAGAACTGCCCCAATCTCTTACTCAGGGGTCTACCAGCTTGGAAAAGCACCCACCCACGTGTGAAGAGAGTGCCCATCTCCACTTATCCAGAGACAGCAGACCTTAGAGGTGAGGCATGGGGCCAACATGGGGTCAAATCCTGCCCCCCCCATTCACTAGCTTTGCAAACTTCACGGGTTTAACTGCGGTAAGCCTCGGTTTACTCATCTGTAAAATGGGAATGTTGATACCAACCTGCAAGGTTGTCGTAGAGATTAAATGGGACAATGCCTATAAAGGAGATGTCCATGGTGGTTGGTGTTACCCCAGCAGAGTGGCCAGGGACTCTCAGCTGCATCAGACCCTCCCCACTTAGGGACATATCACGGAATAGCTTAGTCCCAGGTGGCCCAACGCCACCCCAGAAGGTGTGTCCAGCTTCACAAAGATGGTTCTGGTATTGAGGAGGGAGCAGCCTGACCCTGGCCACACCACTCACTCCCCAGCTCAGCTCATGGACGCACAGGGCATGGGACTGGGGAAATGGGCTATTCTTCCATGGTCTCTGCCTTTGGGAATTTCAAGCCAGAGATGGCGAAGATGAATGAGCACCTAACAAGTGCCACGGAAGAGGGACTCAGTGCCCTGGGGACTTTAAGGACAGCAAGGTCACGTCCAGCTGAAGGAGAGTCCTGAAGGGCTTCCTGGAAATGAGCCGAGGGTGGGCAGCCGGAAGGGGAAGTGGGTATGAGCTTGCCAGCCTGGGCCCCGTGCAAAACAGCAGCTCCGTGGCTGTGAGTGAGCACCTTGCCTCCACCGTGGGGAGCCAGACCCCTGCTAGAGGACGGTGACCCCCCAAGAAAGGCCCAGCCTGGAACCCACAACCACCTCTGTCCACAGAGCACTTGCTGCGAGTGTGCAAATCCCTGGGCGGGGAGCCGGTCCCCAGATCAGGCCCTTTGGGGGACACTCAGCATGTGCAGAAAAGGGTTAGCTCTCAGGGCCGGGATCAGGGTGAAGGCCAGAGAAATGAGTTACATAAGTGCAGGCGCCAATCACATCTTTATATAAATTTTGATATTTTGTTGGTCATCGATTTTGGGGGGCATTAATTTTGGCTCTTTAAAAAATATGACAGTAAAGTAGTATTTATTGTGATTACTGTTTTTGGCACACACTTACCTTTTGTGCCCAGGTGATGCCTCCCCCGCCTCACCCTCATCCCTGCCCTGCCAGTGGCCACATTTTCCCAGATCAGCTTTGCTCCTCACCATCTGGCATCCATTCCATTTCTACCTGGCTCCAACTTGCCACAGCTGCCTGCCCAGTTTTCTGTCTTGGGTTTCAGGGCTCCAAGACCCTCTGGATCATTAAGAGCCGTTGTATCTTGTGATGTAGGAAGTGCGGGTGGGTGGGCATCGCTGAGAGAGAAGGCCTCTGCCAGGCCCTGTCTGGCCCCAGTGTCAGCCCCAGGCTGACCTCATTCCCATCCAGCATCACCTCTGTCTCACCAGACCGGCCGGGGGCAGCATTCGTCCCATTTGACAGGTGGGGGACCCAGGGCCCAGAGAGGTTATGGAACGTACCCGAGGTCACACAGCTGGTCGATCAGTGGTCAACCTGGGATGTGACTGCAGTTCGAAGACTGAAGGAAAGTGCTTTTTCACCAGAACCCAAAGTGTCATCCCTGAAAGCCACATTCCATGAGCCTCACGGTCAGCAAAGTTTACTCTGCTGGAAGGCAAGGAGACTAGGCCATCAGCAAGTTCAAGGCTTATGCGAGTGCTGCATTTAGAAAACAAAAATTATTTTGTTTAATTTAGCCTTTTCCGAAATTATTGGCTCCAAAATTCTTTTTTCATGGAGCACCTCCCTGGGTCGGTGTGCTGCCTCATGCTCTCCAGGAAACCCTGACCCGTGTTTAGCCTGAGAGTTTCAGAGCAGGTTCAGATGAATCCTGCCAGGATCTGTGCCTGAGCCTTCACCTCCACGCTTCACCTCTGTTCCCAGCTCAGTCTACCCAGCAGACGACGGGGAAGGAAAAGGCGGGAGGGACTTCAGGAGAAGCCAAGGGTGGGCTTTCAAGTTTTGCATTCAATTTTTCGATATTGTTTGGCCATCTCATAGTGGGCTTGAATACTTGGGTGAGGAGGGAGGGAGGGAAGGAGAGAGGCAAAAGGGGCAGAGAGGGGAAGGCTTCCAGCACCGGCTGCCCACCCTCTTGAGCTAACGCTAACCGGCCAAGGCCAGTGTCAGGAAGAAAGGGCGATCCTACACGCAGGTGCCTCCGCTCCCGCCTCTCCCACCTTGACCCACAGCCTGGCCGGCCCAGCCCCAGGGCCACAGCCCCCAGCACACACTACCTCCCACCGGAGGTACAGGCTAATTAAAAGCCCTTCCCTGACGGAGGCTGTGCCCCGGCCCTGCGCCTCCGTCACCCCGACTTCCACAAGCAACAATCCCCCCTCTCTTCCCAGAAGGAGGAGGGGGCACATCAGGGTCCTGGGAGCCCCGGCCCCCACCCCAGGCCCAGGTGCCATTAGTATTCAGCATCTTCATGGCAACGGGCCCTCTTCGTGCCGGTTTGATTTTATTATTATGCCAACACACTTGCTTAATTCTCTGCTGTCTTTCTTCTGCACTGTTGATTTACACTGTTAGTGTTTTAATTATACAATTCAGCACTCCTTAAAACATGAAAAACTGCTCAACTTTTCAAGCAATTAAATGGCAGCAGAGTATATCCGCAGATCTGAGATGAGATAAGTAAATCAAGCAATTAAAAAACTCATTTGGTGAAAATGCAGCAAGCCACCCAAAATGGGTGAGGTTTCCGGGGGGCCTCCTGACAAGAGCTTCCAAAAGAGGCCCCTCCTCCATCTCACCTTGCTTTTCAGGGCCTCCGACCCGCTCCTGCTCACCTGCCACCTCCCCTCTGCTCCGGGGACCCCCACCTGCCAAGGAGCCTGAGCTGAATGCGGCTCAGTGCCAAGAGCCAGGACTGGGGCAGCCGAAGACGGGGTTCTGACCTGACTCTGGGGCAGCTCGTAAACTTGGCGGTGTCGTCCCCCTCTGGGCCTTAGTTTCCCATCTTCAAATGGGGGCTGCATCACTGATGTGGTGTTCTGTCTTTGTTTTTATTTTGGTAAAATACACATAACATAAAACTTACCATCTTAAGCATTTTTAAGTGTACAGGTGGGTGATATTAGGCATCTTGTTACCGTGCAGCCAGGGCCCCCACCTCCAGAACTCTTTCCATCTTGCAGAACTGGAACTCCATGCCCATTAAACAGGAACTCCCCATTGCCAGCTTCCTGCATCACTAGGTTTTGAACTGGCCTCTAAGACCTAGGGGTGCATCCCAACCTCTGGAGGCTGCCTGGGAAGGGAGCAGGTCAAGGACAAGATGAGTAAGCAGGGCTCTGTTCTGATGTAAGTAGGCAGCCAGCTCTATTTTCATCCATTTACTCTACTGGGTTTCTGGGTTAGGTTTCATTGGCGTAAAAGACTGCAGGTGATTTTGTGAAGTCTGGAGACAATTGACGTCGAAGGTCTTCTGGATTGGAAGGAACCCGACTAAGGGGCTTGAGATTCTTTAAAAGGAAGCTCTATCCACTGGCAAGGAAGATCGGAGACCTGCTTCTCGGAGTCCAGAGCAGACCAGAACAAGTCCCCCAGAATGGGCTGGCCACACCCAGGTCTTCATCTATTCCTTTCCCCGCTCGCACTTGGCATCATGACTTCAGGCTCCGTGGGACCCATACAACCCCCGACCGTCCGCTGCACTTGGAGAGTGAGGGTGGGATGAGGTAGGAGCAGGGACAGGAGGTGCACAGCCCACTCATCCATCACGCTGGAGCCGGAAAGGCCGAGGGGCCCTGGGAGGCTGCCTGCTGGCCAGGCTGTCTGGGAGGACATTGGCCAGGGCGAGAAGGGTGGGGAGGTGGGGTGTGCCCTGGGACCGGTACTGGAGGAGGTGGAGAGGTGGGGAGGCTGCCTCAGTCAGCAGCATCTGGTGTAGGGCAGAGCCGCCCTGGGTGGACATGCTTTCCCCATCCCTCATCCTCCACTGACAGGATTATAAATGCCCGGTGGCAGTGCCCAGAATCTCAACCATGTTGGTCTCCACAGGAAGAGACAAAGCCAGCGACCCAAGCATTTGGCTCTGCAACCGGGGTTCAGGACTCCTACGAGAGACACGCACGCCCCGGAGAAGAGCCTAGATCCAGCCCTCCCCCAAATTGTCCCTGTGAAGAGGAAGATACATGAGACATCCTGATTTCTCTCCTTCAGCGAAAGAGCTTTGCCACCACTCTCTTTTCAACTTGGGTCACTTCCCTTTCACAACACCCAAGGGACCAGCCAGTCAAGCTCAGCAAACAGTGCCCTTCGGACGTGGTGCTTTGCTGCCGGTGTCTCTCCCTGCCGGGTCTTTTCCAGGAGAACGAGATCCCCTGGGCACTGAGTCAGGCCTTGCTGCGTAAGGTGGGAAGTAGGCACGGGGCATGACCAGATGCAGATGAGGGGGGACAGGTGCACACAGAGGTCCGGCTTTTCTGGCCCCTCGCAGCCCCTCTGGCCCCAACCACATCCAAGCCCTGAGCCGCACCTGGGCTCACTGCCCACTGCTGTCCCAGGCCACATCTTCCCTCGTCTTCTCTCACAGCCACTCAGTGGGTCCACAAAATGTCCCCAGCCTGGGCCCACACTCTCCTCAAGGTTATTCCCCCTGAATTGTTTCTGTTCCAACAGTATCTACTGGTTGTTCTTGGTAAGTCCAGAACCTCCATTAATCATTCTTAAGCTCTTTGAAGGCACTATTTTCTCTAAGAACGGAAATTCCTTCACAACTCTGCACCATCCCGCCATCTCCAATTGCCCGCTCTCATCTGTCATTAACATAAAGCATCAGCATATCTATGACTTCTAGCCACCTTGATTAATCTGGCTTCCCCGTTTCCTCCCAGTGAGCCCTGACTGAGGCGTGACCAGGTTTGGAGGGGACGTGTGGGGGAGGGTTAAAATATTAGGGCACAGAGTCCTGAGGTTATTAAAACCAATTCCTGGGCACCTGGGTGGCTCAGTCGTTAAGCGTCTGCCTTCGGCTCAGGTCATGATCCCAGGGTCCTGGGATCGAGCCCCGCATCGGGCTCCCTGCTCGGCGGGAAGCCTGCTTCTCCCTCTCCCCCTCCCCTTGCTTGTGTTCCTGCTCTCACTATCTCTCTCTCTCTCTCTTTCTGCAAACAAATAAATAAAATCTTAAAAAAAAAAACTATTAAAAAAAATAAAATAAAATAAATAAAACCAATTCTTTCTTTTTGCAGACAAGGAAACTAAGGCCCGAAGAGACAAAGTAGCATCCCTCCCCCTCCTTCTCCTCCCCCTCCTCAAGTGTGTTTCCCACAAACTAGTTGCCAGAGATGCTCTGCAAAAAAGTAAAAGTGGGAGGAGGCAAGAGAGTTCATAGAGCCCAGGGGATCAAATAAATTTTGGAAAACCTAAATATTATGTCATCCTCTGGGATATTCATGATATGTGGTGGCATAATAAATGCTTTTGAGAAGTCTCACGGTAAAGAAATCTAACTTTGTTTAATCCTAAACTCCTTTAAACACCATCGATCTACCTATGAATATATATAAATACAAATATAGTTATCTACTGCTGTGTAAAAAAAGTATCCCCCAAACTAAGTAGCCTAAAACCACAAACATGTATTATCTCACATAACAATGTAAGCATCAGGAATCTGTGGATGGCTTAGCCGGGTGGTTCTAGCTGAGTCTGGTAGGGCCTCTGGGAGCTGATTGGGTCATGAGGGTGGAGTCCCCATGAAGGGAATTAGTGCCCTTATGAAAGTCACCAGAGAGCTCCCTTCCCCCAACTGCCCTGTGAGGACACAAGGGGAAAATGGCTGTCTGTGACCCAGGAAGCATGTGCCACCAGACACCAAATCTGCCGGTGCCTTCAGGGTGGATTTCCCAGCCTCCAGAACTACAAGAAATAAATTTCAGTTGTTCATAAGATACCCAGGCTGTGATATTTGGTTTTAACAGCCCAAACGGATCAAGACAACCCTCTTGCAAAATTTACATGAAATTCTAGAAAAGGCAAAATGATGTGATAGAAAGCAAATCACTAGTGGTCATAGAAGTGGGAAGATAATTGACTAAAAGAGACACAGGGAACTTTTGAGGGGGTGATGGGAATGTTTTATATTTTGGATGTGGTGGTAGTCACATGGGTAATTACATCAGTCAAAACTCAGTAAACTGTACACTTAAAATTGGTGAATTGCATTTTGTACAATTTATACTTCAATAAACTCACTTTTAAAATCTGTGGGATGCCACTAAAACAGTGCTTATAGGGAGATTTATTCCTTTAAATGCCTTTATTAGAAGAAGAAAGGTTTAAAATCAAATATCTAAGATTCTACTTTAGGAAGCTAGAAAAAGAAAAGGAAATTAAAACCAAAGTAAGCAGAAGGAAGGAAATAAAAAAAATGAAATATATAATGTAGTAGCAGGAATCCATGAAATAGAAAACATTTAACAAGGTTCAAAATTTACTTCTTCTAAAGATTGATACAATTGATATTCCCCTACCAAAGTTGATCAAGAAAAAAAGAGAAAACACAATTTACCAATATAATGAGTGAAAGAGAGGACATCTCTACATAACCTACAAACACTCAAACAGTAATCATAAGCAACATTATGAAAAATATGTAACAAGTTATATGAAAATGACCAAGTCTTTGAAAAACACAAATTATCAAAATTAACTCAAGAAGAAATAGAAATGAAAATAGTTATATACCTCTTTAAAAGATGAAAATCCTACTTAAAAAAAAAAATCTTCCGACAAAGAAAACTCTAGGCCCAGATGACTTCACTGGTAAAGGTACCAAACACATAAAAAAGAAATAATACCAGGGCGCCTGGGTGGTTCAGTCAGTTAAGCACCTGCCTTTGGCTCTGGTCATGATCCCAGGGTCCTGGGATAGAGCCCTGCATTGGGCTCTCTGCTCAGCAGGGAGGCTCTTTCTCCCTCTCCCTCTGCCTGCTGCCGCCTCTGCTTGTGTTCTCTCTCTGTGTGTCAAATAAATAAATAAAAATCTTTAAAAAAAAAAAGAAAGAAACAAAGAATACCAATCTTACTTAAAATTCTAGAATATAGAAAATAAGGGAACATCCTTTAACTCTTCTTTTTTTAATTTTCTTTACTTTTTATTGTTATGTTAATCACCATACATTACATCATTAGTTTTTGATGTAGTGTTCCATGATTCATTGTTTGTGCATAACACCCAGTGCTCCACGCAGAACGTGTCCTCTTTAATACCCATCACCAGGCTAACCCATCCCCCCAATCCCTCCCCTCTAGAACCCTCAGTTTGTTTTTCAGAGTCCATCATCTATCATGGTTCATCTCCCCCTCCGATTTCCCCCCCTTCATTCTTCCACTACTGCTATCTTCTTCTTTTTTTTTTCTTGACATATATTGCATTATTTGTTTCAGAGGTACAGATCTGTGATTCAACAGTCTTGCACAATTCACAGTGCTCATCATAGCACATACCCTCCCCAATGTCTATCACCCAGCCACCCCTCCCTCCCACCCGACCCCCACTCCAGCAACCCTCAGTTTGTTTCCTGAGATTAAGAATTCCTCATATCAGTAAGGTCCTATGATACATGTCTTTCTCTGATTGACTTACATTGCTCATCATAACACCCTCCAGTTCCATCCACGTCATTACAAATGGCAAGATCTCATTCCTTTTGATGGCTGCATAATATACCATTGTATATATATACCACCTCTTTTTTATCCATTCATCTGTCGATGGACATCTTGGCTCTTTCCACAGTTTGGCTATTGTGGACATTGCTGCTATAAACATGGGGGTGCACATACCCCTTCGGATCCCTACATTTGTATCTTTGGGGTAAATACCCAGTAGTGCAAATGCTGGATCATAGGGGAGCTCTATTTTCAACTGTTTGAGGAACCTCCATACTGTTTTCCAGAGTGGCTGCATCAGCTTGCATTCCCGCCAACAATGTAGGAGAGTTCCCCATTCTCCGCATCCCTGCCAACATCTGTCATTTCCTGGCTTATTAATTTTAGCCATTCTGACGGGTGTGAGGTGGTATCTCTTTGAGGTTTTGATTTGGATTTCCCTGATGCCGAGCGATGTTGAGCGCTTTTTCATGTTTCTGTTGGCCATTTGGATGTCTTCTTTGGAAAAATATCTGTTCATGGCTTCTGCCCATTTCTCGATTGGATTATTTGTTCTTTGGGTGTTGAGTTTGATAACTTCTTTACAGATTTTGGATACTAGCCTGTTATCTGATATGTCATTTGCAAATATCTTCTCCCATTCTGTTGGTTGTCTTTTGGTTTTGTGGACTGTTTCTTTTGCTGTGCAAAAGCTTTTTATCTTGATGAAATCCCAATAGTTCATTTTTGCCCTGGCTTCCCTTGCCTTTGGGGATGTTTCTAGGAAGAAGTTGCTGCAGCTGAGGTCGAAGAGGTTGCTGCCTGTGTTCTCCTTTAGGATTTTGATGGACTCCTCTCTCACGTTTAGGTCTTTCAACCATTTGGAGTCTATTTTTGTGTGTGGTGTGTGTAAGGAAATGGTCCAGTTTCCTTCTCCTGCATGTGGCTGTCCAATTTTCCCAACACCATTTGTTGAAGAGACTGTCTTTTTTCCATTGGACATTATTTCCTTCTTTGTCAAAGATGAGTTGACCATAGAGTTGTGGGTCCATTTCTGGGCTCTCTACGCTGTTCCATTGATCTATGTGTCTGTTTTTGTGCCACTACCATACTGTCTTGATGATGACAGCTTTGTAATAGAGCTGGAAGTCCGGAACTGTGATGCCGCCAGCTTTGCTTTTCTTTTTCAATATTCCTCTGGCTATTCGGGGTCTCTTCTGGGTCCATACAAATTTTAGGATTATTTGCTCCATTTCTTTGAAAAAGGTGGATGGTATTTTGATGGAGATTGCATTGAATGTGTAGATTGCTCTAGGTAGCACTGACATCTTAACAATATTTGTTCTTCCAATCCATGAGCATGGAACATTTTTCCATTCCTTTGTGTCTTCCTCAATTTCTTTCCTGAGTATTTTATAGTTTTCTGAGTACAGATCCTTTGGCTCTTTGGTTAAATTTATTCCTACGTATCTTATGGTTTTGGGTGCAATTGTAAATGGGATCGACTCCTTGATTAGTCTCTCTTCTGTTTTGTTGTTGATGTATAGGAATGCCACTGATTTCTGTGCATTGATTTTATATCCTGCCACTTTACTGAATTCCTGTATGAGTTCTAGCAGTTTTGGGGTGGAGTCTTTTGGGTTTTCCACAGAAAGTATCATATAATCTTCAACAGTGAGAGTTTGACTTCTTCTTTGCCAATTTGGATGCCTTTGATTTCTTTTTGTTGTCTGATTGCTGTGGCTAGGACTTCTAATACTCTGTTGAATAGCAGTGGTGATAGTGGACATCCCTGCCGCGTTCCTGACCTTAGGGGGAAAGCTCTCAGCTTTTCCCCATTGAGAATGATATTTGCTGAAGGTTTATCATAGATGGCTTTTACGATAATGAGGTATGTACCCTCTATCCCTATACTCTGAAGAGTTTTGACCAAGAAAGCATGCTGTACTTTGTCAAATGCTTTTTCTGCATCTATTGAGAGGATCATATGATTCTTGTTCTTTCTATTATTAATGTATTGTATCACGTTGATTGATTTGCAGATGTTGAACCAGGCTTGCAGCCCAGGGATAAATCCTACTTGGTCGTGGTGAATAATCCTTTTAATGTACTGATAGATCCTATTGGCTAGTATTTTGGTGAGAATTTTTGCATCCATGCTCATCAAGGATATTGGTCTGTAATTCTCCTTTTTGATGGGATCCTTGTCTGGTTTTCGGATCAAGGCAATGCTGGCCTCATAAAACGATTTTGGAAGTTTTCCTTCCATTTCTATTTTTTGGAACAGTTTCAGAAGAATAGGTATTAATTCTTCTTTAAATATTTGATAGAATTCCCCTGGGAAGCCATCTGGCCCTGGGCTTTTGTTTGTTGAAAGATTTTTTTTTAATTTTTTATTGTTATGTTAATCACCATATATTACATCATTTGTTTTGGTGTAGTGTTCCATGATTCATTGTTTGTTCATAACACCCAGTGCTCCATGCAGAATGTGCCCTCTTTAATACCCATCACCAGGCTAACCCATCCCCCTACCCTCCTCCCCTCTAGAAGCTCAGTTTGTTTTTCAGAGTCCATCATCTCTCCTGGTTCGTCTCCCCCTCTGACTTACTCCCCTTCATTCTTCCTCTCCTGTTATCTTCTTCTTTTTCTTTTTTCTTAAAATATGTTGTGTTATTTGTTTCAGAAGTACAGATCTGTGATTCAACAGTCTTGCACAATTCACAGCGCTCACCGTAGCACATACCCTCCCCAATGTCTATCACCCAGCCACCCCATCCCTCCCACCCCCAACCACTCCAGCAACACTCAGTTTGTTCCTGAGATTAAGAATTCCTCATATCAGTGAGGTCATATGATACATGTCTTTCTCTGATTGACTTATTTCACTAAGCATAACATCCTCCAGTTCCATCCACGTCATTGCAAATGGCAAGATCTCATTCCTTTTGATGGCTGCATAATATTCCATTGTGTATATATACCACATCTTCTTTATCCATTCATCTCTCGATGGACATCTTGGCTCTTTCCACAGTTTGGCTATTGTGGACATTGCTGCTATAAACATGGGGGTGCACATACCCCTTCGGGTCCCTACATTTGTATCTTTGGGGTAAATACCCAGTAGTGCAATTGCTGGATCAAATGGTAGCTCTAATTTCAACTTTTTGAGGAACCTCCATACTGTTTTCCAGAGGAGTTGCACCAGCTTGCATTCCCACCAACAGTGTAGGAGGGTTCCCCTTTCTCCACATCCCCGCCAACATCTGTCATTCCCTGACTTGATAATTTTAGCCATTCTGACTGGTGTGAGGTGGTATCTCATTGAGGTTTCGATTTGGATTTCCCTGATGCCGAGCGATGTTGAGCACCTTTTCATGTGCCTGTTGGCCATTTGGATGTCTTCTTTGGAAAAATGTCTGTTCATGGTTTCTGCCCATTTCTTGATTGGATTATTTGTTCTTTGGGTGTTGAGTTTGATAAGTTCTTTATAGATTTTGGATACTAGCCCTTTATCTGATATGTCATTTGCAAATACTTTCTCCCATTCTGTCGGTTGTCTTTTGGTTTTGTGGACTGTTTCTTTTGCTGTGCAAAAGCTTTTTATCTTGATGAAATCCCAATAGTTCATTTTTGCCCTGGCTTCCCGTGCCTTTGGTGATGTTTCTAGGAAGAAGTTGCTGGGGCTGAGGTCGAAGAGGTTGCTACCTGTGTTCTCCTTTAGGATTTTGATGGACTCCTCTCTCACGTTTAGGTCTTTCAACCATTTGGAGTCTATTTTTGTGTGTGGTGTAAGGAAATGGTCCAGTTTCCTTCTTCTGCATGTGGCTGTCCAATTTTCCCAACACCATTTGTTGAAGAGACTGTCTTTTTTCCATTGGACATTCTTTCCTGCTTTGTCAAAGATAAGTTGACCATAGAGTTGAGGGTCCATTTCTGGGCTCTCTATTCTGTTCCATTGATCGATGTGTCTGTTTTTGTGCCAGTACCATACTGTCTTGATGATGACAGCTTTGTAATAGAGCTGGAAGTCCGGAATTGTGATGCCGCCAGCTTTGCTTTTCTTTTTCAATATTCCTCTGGCTATTCGGGGTCTCTTCTGGGTCCATACAAATTTTAGGATTATTTGTTCCATTTCTTTGAAAAAAGTGGATGGTATTTTGATGGGGATTGCATTGAATGCGTAGATTGCTCTAGGTAGCATTGACATCTTCACAATGTTGGTTCTCCCAATCCATGAGCATGGAACGTTTTTCCATTTCTTTGTGTCTTCCTCAATTTCTTTCCTGAGTATTTTATAGTTTTCTGAGTACAGATCCTTTGCCTCTTTGGTTCAATTTATTCCTAGGTATCTTATGGTTTTGGGTGCAGTTGTGAATGGGATCGACTCCTTGATTTGTCTGTCTTCTGTCTTGTTGTTGGTGTATAGGAATGCCACTCATTTCTGTGCATTGATTTTATAGCCTGCTACTTGACTGAATTCCTGTATGAGTTCTAGCAGTTTTGGGGTGGAGTCTTTTGGGTTTTCCACATAAAGTATCATATCATCTGCAAAGAGTGAGAGTTTGACTTCCTCTTGGCCGATTTGGATGCCTTTGATTTCTTGTTGTTGTCTGATTGCTGTGGTTAGGACTTCTAATACTATGTTGAATAGCAGTGGTGAGAGTGGACATCCCTGCCGCATTCCTGACCTTAGGGGAAAAGCTCTCAGCTTTTCCCCATTGAGAATGATATTCGCTGTAGTTTTTTCGTAGATGGCTTTTATGATATTGAGGTATGTACCCTCTATCCCTATACTCTGAAGAGTTTTGATCAAGAAAGGATGCTGTACTTTGTCAAATGCTTTTTCTGCATCTATTGAGAGGATCATACGATTCTTGTTCTTTCTTTTGTTAATGTATTGTATCACGTTGATTGATTTGCAGATGTTGAACCAGGCTTGCAGCCCAGGGATAAATCCCACTTGGTCGTGGTGAATAATCCTTTTAATGTACTGTTGGATCCTATTGGCTAGTATTTTGGTGAGAATTTTGGCATCCATGTTCATCAAGGATATTGGTCTGTAATTCTCCTTTTTGATGGGGTCTTTGTCTGGTTTTGGGGTCAAGGTAATGGTGGCCTCATAAAATGAATTTGGAAGTTTTCCTTCCATTTCTATTTTTTGGAACAGTTTCAGGAGAATAGGTATTAATTCTTCTTGAAATGTCTG
>NW_027397112.1:171098-264213 GCF_003265705.2 Callorhinus ursinus | reverse complement strand
AGCCCATTTACATTCAGGGTAACTATTGAAAGGTATGAATTTAGTGCCATTGTATTGCCTGTAAGGTGACTGTTACTGTATATTGTCTGTGTTCCTTTCTGATCTATGCTGTTTTTAGGCTCTCTCTTTGCTTAGAGGACCCCTTTCAATATTTCTTGGAGGGCTGGTTTCGTGTTTGCAAATTCCTTTAGTTTTTGTTTGTCCTGGAAGCTTTTTATCTCTCCTTCTATTTTCAATGACAGCCTAGCCGGATATAGTATTCTTGGCTGCATATTTTTCTCGTTTAGTGCTCTGAAGCTATCATGCCAGTCCTTTCTGGCCTGCCAGGTCTCTGTGGATAGGTCTGTTGCCAATCTAATGGTTCTACCACTATAGGTTACATATCTCTTCTCTTGAGCTGCTTTCAGGATTTTCTCTTTGTCTCTGAGACTCGTAAGTTTTACTATTAGATGTCGGGTGTTGACCTATTTTTAATGATTTTGAGAGGGGTTCTCTGTGCCTCCTGGATTTTGATGCCTGTTTCCTTCCCCACATTAAGGAAGTTCTCTGTTATAATTTGCTCCAATATACCTTCTGCCCCTCTCTCTCTTTCTTCTTCTGGGATCCCAATTATTCTAATGTTGTTTCGTCTTATCGTATCGCTTATCTCTCGAATTCTGCCCTTGTGTTCCAGTAGTTGTTTATCTCTCTTTTTCTCAGCTTCTTTATTTTCCATCATTTGGTCTTCTATATCGCTGATTCTCTCTTCTGCCTCATTTATCCTAGCAGTTAGTGCCCCCATTTTTTATTGCACATCATTAATAGCCTTTTTGATTTCGACTGGGTTAGATTTTAGTTCTTTTATTTCTCCAGAAAGCGTTTCTCTAATAACTTCCACACTTTTTTCAAGCCCAGCTAGTATCTTTAAAGTCATGATTCTGAACTCTAGGTCCGACATCGTACTAATGTCCGTATTGAGTAGGTCCCTGGCAGACGGTACTACCTCTTGTTCTTTTTGCTGAGGTGATTTTTTTCGTCTTGTCATTTTGTCCAGAGGAGAATAGATGAATGAGACAACAGAATGCTAACAGGTTAACAATGTCTCCAGCAAATATACTGTATACAAATCAGAAAAGACCTGAAACCAGGGGACAAGAAAGGGAAAGAAAGAAGAGGAAAAAAAAGGGAAAAGAAAAAGATAAAAACAAACAAAAACAGAACAAAACAAAAAAACAGAATATGATCAAATATGATTAGGCTGGTGCATAGATCAGTGCCACACACTAGATTTTTGTGTATTTTGGTCTGTTAGAAGAAAGTGCCTCCCAAAATTTTAAAGAAAGAAAACCTTACATATGTACAAAAATAAGGGTTGATACAATGAAGGGATGGAATTAGACTGTAAAGATGAAAATTATAAAAAATTTTGTAAAAGGAATTGATAAGATAAGAAGTCGTTTGAAAAAAAGAAAAAAGAGGATTTGAAAAGAAAAAGGGGGAGAGAATGTGATCAGGCAGGAGACTAGAACAAAGCCATACACTAGTGATTTAGGGTATATTTTGATCTGTTAGAAGAAACTGTATCTCAAAATTTTAAAGAGAGAACAACTTATATATATATGCCAAAAATAAGGTTAACTACTATGAAGGGATAGAATATGACTCTAAAAATGAAAAATAAAAATGTTTTTTTTAAAAAAGAGATTGATAAGATGTTGGTTGAAAAGGGGAAAAAGAAATATTAAAAAAAAAAAGACAGTTAAAAAAATTAACTTTGAAAGACTAAAGAATCATGGTAAAAAAGCCATAGATTCTATGTGTTCCCCTAGCGCTGGAGTTCTGCCGTTCTCATTGATCGGTAAACTTGGTCTTGGCTGGCTGTTCTTGATGATCTTCTGGGGGAGGGGCCTGTTGCCGTGGTTCCCAAATGTCTTTGCCGGAGGCAGAATTGCCCCGCCCTTGCTGGTCAGGGCTAAGCAATCTGCTCGGGTTTGCTCTTAGGAGCTTTAGTTCCCTGCAAACTCTCTGTACAGCTTTAGAGGACAAGAGTGAAAATGGTGGCCTCCCAATCTCCACTGGAGGACCCGAAACTCGGGACCCCACTCCTCAGTGCACCCCCAGAGAAAAGCAGTCAATCACTCCCGTCTCCCCGAACTCCGGCCGCACTCTGTGCTCGCCCGGCCTGTGACCAAGCGTTTCTATCTCTGGCACCTGACTCGGTGTGAAGTCTCCAAACCCAGCAGATCCCTGCGGTGTGCTCCCGTGCCGCTCCTCCCAGGGGAGGAAGGGGAGTCTCCCCGGATCTGCTGCTTGTTGGGTCCCTGCTGGAGGAGCGGTGGCCCAACTGTGTCGCTGATCACAGTTTATGGCAACCCCGAGCTGAAAGCCCGCGCCTCGGCTCCGTCTCTGCAGCTGCCTTCCCCGCTCCGATACCCGGGAGCTCTGCCGCACTCAGGCACCCGCCGGTCTTTCTGTGACTCTGGGTGTCCTGAGGCCACACTGTCCCACGAGGGTTCCACCCCCCGCTTAGCCACTGGAGCGACGTCCCTCAGCGGAGCCGACTTCTAAAAGTTCCGATTTTGTGCTCCGCGGCTCTAGCACTTGCCAGAAGCGGCCGACGGAGGCCCCCTCCCCCGCCGTCTATCCTCCCGAATATCACCTCGGATTCACTTCTCCGCACGTCCTACCTTCCAGAAAGTGGTCGCTTTTCTGTTCAGAGTATTGTTACTCTTCTTATCTTCGATCTCCTGTTGAGTTCGTAGGTGTTCAGAATGGTTTGATCCCTATCCAGCTGAATTCCTGAGACCAGACAAAATCTAGGTCTCCTACTCCTCCACCATCTTGCTCCGCCCCTACCCCTTTAACTCTTATGAAATAAGCATAACCTTGTACCCCAAACCCATAAAAGACAATATGAGAAGGGAAATTACAGATCAATATACCTTATGAACATAGTTTAAAAAATTAAAGCCTATTAATAAATGTTAGCAAATTAGGGGTGCCTGGGTGGCTCAGTCAGTTGAGCGTCTGCCTTCAGCTCAGGTCATGATCTCAGGGTCCTGGTATCAAGCCCCGCATCGGGCTCCCTGCTCTGTGGGGACCTACTTCTCCCTCTCCCTCTGCCACTCCCCCTCCTTGTTCTCTCTTGCCCTCTCTCTTTCAAACACATAAATAAATAAATTTTTTTAAAAAGTTAGCAAATTAAATACAGCAATATATAAAAATGTATAACACATTTTATGTATCTAAATGTACAAACTCAACCAAATTTAATTTATCCTGGGAATGCAGGATTGGTTCAACATTTCAGTATCAAGCACTGTAATTCAGTATATTAACAATCAAAGAAGAGATAGCACAAGATCTCAAAAGATTCAGAAATCTAACACCCACTCCTGACATAGAACCCTCAGCAAACTAAGAACTGAGGATAAATACTTCAATCAGATAAAAGGCATGTACAACAAAGCTACTCCTACAATGATACTTAATGGTAAAATACTGAATACTTTCCTCCTAAGGTAGGGGGAAACACAAAGATTTCTGCTCTCAGCACTTTGACTTAACATTGTACTGGAAGTCCTAGCCAGAGCAATATGGCAAGAAAAATAAATAAATAAAGTATGTACTTCTTAGAAAAGAAGAAAACTCTTTTTCACACTTGAGATAATTGTTTACATTTTTTAAAACTAAAGAATCTACTAAAAAAATACTAGAACTAAAAAATTAATTTAGCAAAATTGCAGAAAACAAACCAATATACCAAAAATTTGGTTTTTCTACATACATCTAATAACCATTGGGAAATGAAATAACAAACCCCATGAACAATGACATCCAAATATGTAAAATACTTAGGAATAAATCTAGCAAAGGTTTGCAAGACTTTTATATTGAAAACTACAAAATTCTGCTAAAAAAATTTAAAAGACCTAAATAAATGGAGTAATATACTATATTCGTGGATCGAGGACTCTGTATTTTAAGATGTAACTTCTCCTCAAATTGATCTATAGATTCAAGAGAATCCCTATCGGGGCGCCTGGGTGGCTCAGTTGGTTGAGTGACTGCCTTCGGCTCAGGTCATGATCCTGGAGTCCCAGGATCGAGTCCCGCATCGGGCTCCCTGCTCGGCAGGGAGTCTGCTTCTCCCTCTGACCCTATCCCCTCTGATGTGCTCTCTCTCTCTCATTCTCTCTCTCTCAAATAAATAAATAAAATCTTTAAAAAAAAAAAAAAAGAGAGAATCCCTATCAAAATCCCAGCAGGCTTTTCTGTAGAAAATGACAAGGTAAGTCTAAAATTTATATGAAAATGCAATGGAGTTAGACTACCCAAAAAATTTTTTTTAAAGGGATAAAGTTGGAAGACTCATATTACCTGATTTTAAGACTTGCTATAAAGCTACAAGACATTATGTTATTGGTATAGGGGCAGACAAATAAATCAATGAACTAGAATAGAGAGTCCAGGAATAGACTCACACATACATAGCCAATTGATTTTTGAAAGACACCAAGGTAATTCAATAGGAAAAAAATTTTTTCAACAAATATGCTGGAATAACTGGGCATCTATATAGGAAAAAAAAAAAAAAAACTTGACCCCCTACCTCACACCATACACAAAAGTATTTGAGCAGGTTTATTGAAACATGAAAGCTAAAATACAGATCTTAGGGGAAAAAAATCTCCTGTGAACTTAAGATAGGCAAAGATTTCTTAGAAAAGACACAAAAAGCACTAACTTTTTTTAAATGATCAAATTAACTTTAACAAAATCAAAAAATACTGCTCATCAAAAGACACCATTAAGAAAATGGAAAAACAGTCATCAAAAAAAAAAAAAAACTGTTAACTACATGTGGTGATGGATGTTAACTAAACTTATTGTGGTAATCATTTCACAATACATTTATCAAATCATTATGCCATACACCTAAAACTAATATAATGTTATATGTCAGTTATATCTCAATTTAAAAAAGAAAATGAAAAGCCTAATCATCCCTCTCCCTCTGCCCCTCCCCCACTCACACACTTGCTTGCTCTCTCTAAAAATAAATAAATAAATCTTTAAAAGAAAAGAATTGCAAAATAAGCATAGAAGATTATCAATATCATGAGTCATCAGAAAAATGCAAATTAAGACCACAATGAGATATTACTACACATTCACTAGGACGACTAAAATCAAAAGGGCAATAACCAGTGTTGACAAGAACGTGGAGCAACTGGGACTCTGACACACTGGTGGTGGAGTTTTATAATGCCGTCCGATCACTTTAGAAAACTGTCAAGCATTTACCTATCCAATGGGCCATCATTCCGGCATTTACCCAGGACAAATGATGACATGTGTCCACAAAAATACTTGTACCAGAAAATGCATAGCAGCATTGTAGTGGCCACAAAGAGGAAACAACCCAAATGTCCGTTAACAAGAGATGAATCAACAAAGCACAGTGTATTCGTGGAGTACTACTCAGCAGTATAAAGGATCAAACTACTGAAACCTGCAAAGTATGCATGAGTCTCACAAGGTAACATGCTGACGAAGAGAAGACAGTTGCAAAGGAGTACTTAGAGTAAGATCCCATTTATATGAAGTTCAAGAACAGGCAAAACTAATCAGTGATGATAGAAGTCAGAGCTGTGATCACCTCTGGAGGGGGTAAGATTAACTGAAACGGGAATTTTTATATTCTGATTGGAAAAGCGTTCAGATACACCAGTGTTTTCATTGGTCAAAACTCCTCAAACTGTACACTTAAGATGTGTGCATTTCCCCTTTATGTAAATTTTACCTTTAACATTTCTTTTTAAAAAATCACAAGTTAAAGAACAAATGGAAAATCATAATCTCTGCCTGGCCTGCCTGACCCTACATGATCAGGCCACAACTAGACACGGGCCCTGTTTTGCATAACTCACTCCTTTACTCACCTTGCTTTCACCCAACCAGCCTTCCTTTCTTCTGGTTTCACACACACACAGAGCTCCTACCCCCTTAGGGCCTTTGCATTTGTGTAGCCCCCAATCCCAGAATTCTGCCCCAGACCTTTGCATGGCTGTGTTCATAAGAGAGGTACCATCAGTCAGATTCCTGACAGAAAAGAGATGGCACAGTCAAACTGGGTAATTGGAAGCCAGTTCAACAAGAGGACCATTTCCAAACCTAAGGGTGTAGGAAGACCGCCAGGTATAATGCAGTGCTTGGCGTTAGTGCCACCCCTGGGCCTGACGTGGGGGGCAAGGAGGTGGAACCCTTTCCAGGACATGTTGATCTGCCAGGGTAAGAGCCAGGGAATAAACCCAGATTTACCCCCCTCCTTTCCTCACCCTTGCAGATGCTCCCCACGGAAGAACTCAGCCCCCTGGACAAGGAGGGGAGAGAGAATTTGGGGGAGCAAACAGAGACCATCCAGCACGGACACTGTTCCTGGCTTCTGACCTGAACAGCTTTCTGTCCATTCCCTGTTTATTTTCTCCATAGAACATTCCGCTGTCTGAACTCCTTATTTACTTAATTGGTTACTTGGTTGTTGCCAAACTCCCCTCCTTGAGGGTAAGCTCCAGAAGCGCAAGGACTGTGTCATATTTATTACTGTCTCCCCAGAGCCTAGAACAGAGTTTCCCATTTAAAACCGATGTGGAGCACTCCCACAAATTCTTGAGAGAAAACCAGTGGGCAGGTACGCCGCGCCCACCAGGCTGGGATACTCTTGTAGGCTCCCACATTCTCTCCCTCATTTTTTTGGAAACTAACAGACTTTCTTTATTTTGAAACAGTTTGCAGAAAAATTGATCAGAATGTGCAAAAAGTTCCCAAATACCCTCTCCATCCACCGCCATCAATATTATTCATATTTTGTATTAGTGTGGTACTTGTTACAATTGATGAACCGATACTGATACATTATTATTAACTAATGTCCATAGTTTACATTGAGGTTGACGCTTTGTGACAAGTGTACAAGGACATGTGTCCATCACTACTGTCTCATACAGAATCATTTCACTGTCCTAAAATCCTCTATGCCTCACCCTTTCATCCTTCTCTGTCTCCCCCAAGCCCTTGGCAACCACTGATTTTTTTACTGTCTTCATCTTCATGCCTTCTGCAGAATGTCATAGAGTTAGAATCCTGCAACATCTCCCGTGTTTGTAATCTCTGTGACCAGGCACCACACCTGGCCCACAAGTATTCTCCAAATACACAAATGAATGGATGATATTCTCCAAATATACAAATGAATGGATGAGAGGACTCAGGGATGCCTGCATTCTCCGGGGTGCTCCCAGTGCGTCAGGAAGGAGTGAGCCCAGGCTCCGTCCCTCTTTGGGGCGAGAAGCCTTCATTCCCATTTCCTTTTGCCCTGACCCTCCCCCAGCCTTACTCTTATTCCCCATCTCCTTTAAATTATACAGAAATTTCCTCGTATGAAAGCTAATTTAGGCGCCATAACAGAGACTATATTTAATGTAAATGGAAGAAGTAGAAGCAGAAGGATTTATAGTAATAATAACCTGCTTGTAATAACACAGAGTGGGTCATCTGCTTAAGATACAGCGGATTAAAGAGAAGGAAATTTACGTCCCCAAAGAACGTGGTGTCACCAGAAAACTGCAGTAGCTCCAAGTCTTGGATGATCTTATTAAATCCCATAGATCTTATTATGCTTTCCAATTGGAGAGGGCTACTTCTTGCCCTGGTTCATGAGAACGGCCGGAGCGAGGCCTGAGTGGAGCTGGGGGCCGGAGGGTAGAGGGCAGTTCCCAGAAAGGCCTGCAGCCAGCGCCTATTGGGCAGAAGCTCCTGTCCGCGAAGAACCCACATGGGACCACATGCTGCTGAGCACGGCACAGTCCTGGGGGTGAAGGGGGACCCCTGGCACAAGGAGAACGGGAGAGCAGAGGAGCGTGCAAGAAGCAAGAAGCTGTCATTTGTGAGGATGGCTCTGACGTCATAGATCCAACCCCGTTGGGGCATGGGTGGCCGGGAGGCCATCAGCAATCTTCCAGAAAGCAAACACAACAAATGCCTCACCCCAGAGTGTTTATCCATAGCAGGAGCCTGGCTGATGCCGAGCAAACCCAGGCTTGCTTCATTCATTCCCGGCACCGGGATTCTCAGTCCAGATTCATTCCCCTTTGGACACTGGACCAGCATCGGAGCTGCCCTAGCCAGGAGGCCAAGTTCAGAGCCTGACTGTCTTCCCGGCAACAGTGAGACCAGGAGAAGGCCCTCCTTGCTTCATGAGGGCCCTGGTCCCCAGGAGAGATGCCAGTCCCCCACCCCTTACCTTCTCGCCACACTGGAGAAGCAGGAGAGAATGCAGATCCCCATCTGCTGTTAGCTTGAGTTGTGCAGTTGGTTGCCCCTGCCTCAGCCCCTCCCTCTTCCTTCCCTCCTCCCCCCGCCACCTCCTTTCTGTGTTAGTGGTTTGTTAGGAAATGGGTAATCTGGCGAGGATCATTAATGCAGTGAACAGAGATATTGCACAAAAGGATTACCGCAGCTTCCCTAGTGCACTGCGGCTTTTTTAATGTGTTTGCATGAAATCACCCCATTATGAGGCTGTCTCACGGGGGACGATGGGGGGAAGGGGCACCACTCCTGAGATTGAAGGCAAAGCCATGTATGCTGAGGGGAAGGGAGGCTTCCAAGAGGCCCCAAGAACCCAGTCTGAGACCCCTTAAATGACCATGTGGGCTTTCTGAGGTCTCACACCAAGATGGATGCTGTGACATCCCAGACAAGAGACCAGTCATCTTCCTGCGGGGAAAGGACCTGGACCTGAATGGACCTGACTCTGGACCTTCCTTTCCCAGGGGCCTGAGTGAGGATGGTGGGGGCCTGAGGTATCATTTGCCCATATAAACAAAGGACGGGCCACCCCCAGAGCTCCCACGGCAAACCCCAACTCACCGGCTCCTGCCCACATCTCCCCTTCCTGAGTCCTCCCCTGACGGTTTATTTAATCTGCAGCCCACCCCCCTGCCTCCCTGTCTTCCCACCTCCCTTGGCTTCTGCTCTTTCTCTTCTTCATTGGCTCTCATGACCTCCTAAGGGACCACAAAAGTTACTCACGTATGACTGTCACGTTCAGCTCCCCAGGAGAAGGCTCCCCATGAGGGCAGCCACTCTTACCTGCTTTGTCCATTGACATATCTCAAAGGACTACAGTTGTTTCTGGAACACAGGAGAAGTTCGATAAATGCTTCTTGAAGTGAAGGCATAAATTGGTCCCCTAAGAAAAGAAGTGGGCTGTTGTCCCACCTCGTTTGCTCCCATTCTGCATGCTCTCCCAGATATCCCTGGGAACTTCTGTGCAGGTGTGGCGTAACCCAGACCTAAACCACATCTCTGGCCTAAACAGCATTAAGGTCCCTCCTAAACCTGATGAGACACCTTGAGACAAACCCAGAGTTTGCTCAAATTCAAAATTCTGCTGCCAGGGCACCTGGCAGGCTCAACGGGTACAGCGTGTGACTCTTGATCTTGGGGTCGTGAGTTCCAGCCCCATGCTGGGCAGAGATTTTACTTTAAAAAACGAAACTCTGCTGTCTCCCCTGCCTCACGTTCTGGGGTGGTGTCCCGGCCCACCCCCCACACACCCCCGTGAGAGCCTCACCATCTGTTGGGCACACATTCCTCAGTGACCAGGACGTAATTTGTACTGACCAGGTGCTTTCCCTGTCACTTCCCAGCCAGAGGTCCCCACTTTCTCCAAGGAGAATGACCAAAAGGACTGGTTTGCCGGGACCGAGGGGGTTCCAGGATGGGGGTCTTTCCATGCCAAAACCAGGAAAATCCCAGGCAAACCAGGTTGGTCACCCTGTTTCTAAGAAAGCTAAAATGGGGTTCATGAGATACCTTTCCCAAAACAGCTGCAGGCCATCCCAAAGGCCAGGTCACCTATTGCTACATAAGGGATCACCTCCCAGGGGAAGAAGCTGGATCTACATATGACTTATCACTGAAGCCCTATCTACTCCTCTGGGTCTTCCGCATCCCAATCATGCGCACCACCTTCAACCAATCGCTCAGGCATTAGTCCTGGAAGTAAAGCATCCTGACTCCTCCTTTTCTCTCATTGCTCCCCACATTCATGCCCTGCTTGTCCCATGCACTTCCCATGTCTCTCATCTCCTCCCTCCTCCCTGGCCGTCCTGAACAGCCACCATATTAGCCCCTAGGCTAGGTGAAGCAAGGGTGACAGGTTGGGTCAGCCCACCCCAGCCCAGGTACCAATGCAGAAGATTGCTACAGGTTAAATTGTGTCCCCCAAAAGATACACTGAAGTCCTAACCCCCAGTATCTGTGAAAGTGACTTTACTTGGAAATAGGGTCTTTGCAGATGTAACCAAGTTAAGATGAAGTCATTAAGGTGGGTCCTAATCCAATATGGCATCCTTCCCTATGCGAGAGGGAAATTTGGATATAAACATACGCACAGGTATAAAATGGTCAGGTAGTGACTGGAGTGATCACTCCAATCCACAAGTCAAAGAAGGCCAAGGAAATCGGGGGGAAACTGGAAAAGAGAGGAGGCAAGAAAGGATCCCTCCCGCAGGTTTAGAGGGAGCGTGGTCAACTTGACGTCAGACTCCCACTCAGCCCCCAGAACCATGAGACAATGCATCTTTGCTGTTTCAAGCCCCCAGTTTGTAGTTTTTGTTCCAGCAGTCCTAGGAAGCTAATGTGCTGGGCAAAGGAACAGATCAGACTGAGAAACCACAAGGAGAGTTGAAGCCAAAAGAGAAAGTGGGAGCAAGGAAAGCCATCCTGGCTCAGGGTTCCCCACTGGACCACGACCGTGTGTTCCCACGCTTGTCCAGGCCAGAGTGCGCCTTTCCTCCAGAGCGCCCTGCCTATCCAATGTCAAGTGGCCAGGCCATGGGCCACCCCCTGACCCTCCTAAGCCCAGGTCCAGAGGCTCTGCTCACCGTCAACCTAAATTAGAAGAGCCAGATAAGGTCACTCTGCACCTTTTCATCTCCTGCTTGCTGCATTGCCCCCTGGGAGTATCCCAGCCCAGACTGAGAACTGACCCGGACCTCAAAAACCGTAGCTCCTCTCTATTGTCGTGTACCCCCTGGTGACCCTACGAAAGGTAGGCGCCTTAGCCTGGGTTCCCCCAAAAGCAGAGCCTGAAATGAGGACTTGTGTGCAGGTGTTTTCTTTGGGAGATGGCCCCAGGGAGCAGGAAAGAAAGAGATGAGACAGGGACAGACTAAAGCAATACAAACAAGGCAGGCTATTGACATCACCAGGCCTCACCTCCTCCGGGAGGTCCTAAAAATAGTACAGACTGCCCCCTGGGGTTGTGCCCCGGATAGCACTAGGGGCGGGAGCTTTTCCCCACTGCCCCAGCATGTCCCCTGGCCTCCCCAGCAGGAAACAAGAGGCTATAGAGCTCCGCTGGGCCTGGCATCCTCCACAGCAGAGCAGCCCTGGGGTAGAAATGAGGATCTGTGCCCTTGCTTGAGGCACCACACTGTGAACCAGAGGAAGCCTGCGGGGACTGTCTCCTGGCTGGCCTGGATCAGAGGTGGGGCAGGTGGATGTGGGTTCAGGTACCAGACCGCCTGCTCAGTAGATGAATCATCCTACAGACCTTTGAGGAATGACTCGTCACTTCTACCCAGGTGGAAAGTTTGTCTCGGTAAAGAAAGAGAGAGGATGGTACAAGAGAGCTTCTTTATCTTGTTTCCCTATGTTACAAGCCCAAAGAAACCTCCAGTGGCCCATGGGCCCACACAGGTACAGAGCAGGGGAGCAATCCATCAGGAGACTGAGTTGAACTTCAGGGGCCCCTGGAGCAGGGAACTCAGCAACAGGGTAGCTGGACAGGAGAGGTTGTGTGAAGCCGAAAGCCCTGCTTGCCTGCACATGTCTGTCTTTCTGAGCCCAGAAGCCTGTCTGTCCCCAGCCTGGGAATAGGCACTGGGCTCCAAAAATGCTTCGAAAAATCTGCTGTTTGGAGCTGGAATGCTAGGAGCACATCTTCCCATCAAAACAACACTATGCAAGGATCCATGGACAGGTCAGTGCGTCACAGGGTCCCAGAGGAAAGCCCAGTGGGGACTACAACTGGGGGAACCAGGCAGCAAGATCAGGGGTTCTCCCCTCCCACCCCCTCAACCATGGGCAGTAGAACCAGGCAGTTTCCAAGCTCCAAATTTCAGATCGTGTGTCCTAGAGCTGGAGCAAGCGGTCCAGAGAACAGGGGCAAGATGAAGCTGGCAGAGATTGAGCCTCCCCTGAGTTTAGCAATAACCTAGAGCTGCGGGCACGGGGGAGAGAAAGGGAAAGGTGACATTGTGACCTCTTTCTGGCTGTGTCCAAGGCTGATGCAGGCAGCCCCTGCCCCAGGGCTAATAATCACCACATAGCCTCCAGCTCCTTGGGGCTACTTCTGACCCCCAGGCCTCCTGGAGATTTCACTTTGCTTGCTGACCTTGGCTCCTGAGAGTTCCTTCTTCAAGGTCCTTGTGCTCCACTGGGATTCAGTCTCCACCCACCTTGCCTCCCCAAGCCCCCAGCACAGCCTCCACTTTCCAGATGGGCAAACCGAGGTCCAGAATTATCCAGCAAGTTGGCAGAGGGATCTAGACCAGGACATAGAGCCGGAAACCCCTAGCCAGCCTATCTGTTCACCAAAAAGGGGAAAGGGGACCCCATCATGGGGTAGTAAAGGCTACTCAGCCTCTGTCTCGGGACAGAGTCTCAGGAAGACTGGAGCACATCTTTGGGGAAATTACAGGTATCACTTTATTTTCCAGGGGAAAAATAACCGTGGAAAGCGTCTGCAATTACAGCTCATCACTGCTGGCGGTGTGACCTGCAATCTAAGTACCTGGTAATCAGAAGACCGGAGACAATGAGATTTTGGCTTTATTTAGCACCTTTCCACTCCCTCCCTCAGGCCTTCCTGTGTGATGTGACAGAAGGAACTGGGTTTCTCAAACACTCAATGCAGGCTTCCCCCCCCCCCCCCCCCCGTCTCTCTATACAAAGATCAGACCACTGACCCTTGGCAGTGTTCGGAAATTTCAACTTCTTTTCCTTTCCCAGCGGTCAGGCTGAGTGTCACTGAGCCACCTGGCCCCTCTCCACCCGCTGCCATCCATCCCTCATAGAGAAAGGGGCAGGTAACAGAGCAATGGTCGCGCCAGGCCAGGCTTGTCCTCATAGAGATGCTGTTCTAGGCCGGGAGACAGACTGCAAACAAGCCAACGTATGAACACAGGAATCGCAGCATGTCAAAAGAACGTGAAGAAACACAGGGGTGAGGAGCCAAAGAGCAACACCGCAGGGACCTTTAGGTGGCATCGAAGGCACCTCCAAAAAGGTGACATGTAACTGACACAAGAAGGATGGAAAAGAGCCATTTGCAATGGAGCATAATGGAGCAACAGGTGCAGAAGGCAAATTAAAAATAAGTGAACAGACAAGAGCAACAACCATCCGTGTGCACCCCCAGGTCCGCTGCAGCACTATTCACGAGAGCAAAGATGTGGAAACAACCTAAGTGACCATCAGTGGATGAATGGGTAAAGAAGGTGTGGTCTACATGCACACTGGAATACTACTCAGCCGTGAAAAAGAGCGAAGCCCTGCCATCTGCAAACATCACTGTGGCATCATCACGTGCCTGCAAACACAACAGCGCCAGGCAGCCAATGCCCCATAGTGGGGTCCAAGCCCGGCTCCAGGCAGCCTCTTAAAGCTTCCAGGATCACGAAACCCCAGCCTCCCCTCTTTGTGCTGTCAGCCCTAGAAGTGATGGCATCTCTTTGCAGTGACTATGTCCTTGCCACTTCAATGTTCTTTCTCTTTTCAATCTTCTGATGCATGGGTAGCCAATTCTCCATATTAAATTCTCTCTGCTAAAATAACTGACGTAGTTTGTTTCCCTGACTGGACCTTGACTGATACAAGCAGACAACAGTAACTTTTTATTATAAGCCTCCTATACAATTGGGTTTTTTTGTTTTTTTGTTTTTTTACCTCTAAACAGGTACTACTTCTTGTTAACCTCTTATAACTCTGTGATATAAGTGTTATGAGAGTGCCGCTTCCATGTAGCAGGAAAACCTTGTTTACCTGGGATGGGTCACAGAAGACTTCCCAGGGGAAGTGACACCTGCTAAATTTGAATAATTAATTGGACCTTTGTAACCTTGGTGAGGGGCTAGGGCATTTCTCTGAGGACTATGGAGATTGCTCAGGAGTTTTCAACAGAGGAGGGGTACAATCATATTTGCTGGCAGCAGACACCCTCAATGTCATTGTGCTGACCTTGAGCGCACTGAGCCTTCACTCTCAGCCAAGTCACATCTGCCCCAGATGTTTGCCCAAATTCCAAACCTCCTTGTTGCCCCAGGTACCTCCTCAAAACATATCAGTGCTGTGTCTCTTCCTCTCAGGAAACTTGTTAGGGCCCTAGTTAGTGTGATAAACTAATTCACAGTGAAGTGTTAGCAAACAAAAATGGTTTATCTCTCCTCAGGGTATTTTCATTTTAATGGAGACTCAGTTGACAAATATTTACTGAATGGTCTATTACATGCAAGAAACTATGTAAAACTCCTGGGGGGGGGGTGATGGTTTGACCTAAATAAATCAGTATCTAATAATAGAACTTTAGGCTCATAAGGAACATATTGTAGGCAGCAGATAACCTTCTAAACTCTGGTTAAACCACATAAGCATCTGTCGGGTCTGCCCCAAGATGTCTCAGTCACTTCCAATGGAGATGATATTCACCACCTAAGTGGTGTTGAGTCACCGCTGTTGTACTGGGGGCTCAGGAGCCAATCTCTGCCTTGTGTTCTAGGATCCTGAAGTCTGCCCCCATGCACTGAGGAGTCCACCTCCCGTTCTTGGCCACCCTCTGCCTGCTCCTGGATCCCTCAGTCTTCAGGACTTCCACCAGGCATACTTAGCAAGGGCCTTCTGGGCACCTGGCACCGTGCCAGGTCTGAAGGACATGGGGGGGCATGGAAGGATGGACCCCCAAGATAAATGAGACCCAGCCTGCTTTTAATTCAGTGTGGGGTGGAGTCTCCTTTGGAAAGTGGAGCCTTCTCAAACTGGCTGGCACTCTTCTCCCTCCTGCTGCCTCCCTAGCCAGTTACACCTCCTCCTGGTCTTCCCACTCCATGGTCAGGCCGCCTCCCTCAGCCCTCCCCAGCTTGGCTCACCAGTACCACGCCTCCCCTCTGGCACCTTCCCACTCACTCACTGCTCCCTTCCTAGACGCCCCTGCGGAGGAAGGTGCTGAAGGAAGAGGCTGAACCTAGAGTCCTTTGACTCGCTGTGTGTTATCCAGAGAAACCCTTACTTATGTCTTGGCTGTGTTCCCTGAACTCACTGTGCCCATCTCTAAAATGGGCATGACTCAGACCCTCATCCCCTAAGACAGTCTAGAACTTCCCTCTCCAGCATCCCTGCTCCAGACTCCCACCCTCCATCTATTAAGGAACACTGCCATCTAGTGGTTCGGTGGGGGACCTGCAATACAGAGGCACCCTCCCGGTAGAGGGACTATAGAAGTATCTAGAAACAGGGAGACCCCCCCCATCCCACGCTCCCCTCTGAAATTTCCCTCCCCATCTCCCTTAAGTGCCCCCAAGATCCCCGGATAGCGTGGGAGTCAAGAACCACTGTTGAAAAGGCCGTGTGTAAAAAAAGGCAAAGAAAAGGCCATGTGTGCCTTAAAAGACGGCCCGGAAGCATCCTGCGGGGCAAGGAGAGAGAGACCTTGGATGGAACACGTCCTGGTTAATCCACAAAGTGAATCATAGGAGCTGAGTACAGGCCAGATTCGAGGAGCGGCGCAGGGGCCCCACCCCCTACTGCCGTCTCAGGGAGGACCACGGACAGCAAGACGGATGGAAGCAGCTTTCTGCCAATCACTCATCCGCCAGCCGCTCCATCATGTGGACCACAGATGTTTATTCAGCAGTCCCAGGTGCCCAGAGCACCGGGCAGCTGACAGTGTGTGTGTGTGTGTGTGTGTGTGTGTGTGCGTGTGTACGTGTGTGCACATACATGCTTGCACACGCAGCGGGGCAGGTATGCTAGGGAAGAAGACGCACGCAGTGTGAGTAACTGGTCAACATAAGCAGGTGAGCCACACAATAATCTAAACTCATTTATTCAACAAATGCTTCCCGAGAACCTGCTGTGTGCCAAGCATAGTCACCTCCTGAGCTGCAGAGGGCTCCCACCCCACCACCTGCTAGCTACCTAAGCCTCCCCCCATCCTCTAACTGACCTACTTTACATAAACACAAGACAACCTCACCATTGTCTTTCATCTCTGCATCCCCAGTACCTAGCACACAGGAGGTGGCTAATAAGTGCTTATTGAAACCATGAATCCAGTACAGCCCCCTGCCCAAAGCAGGAATCCCATCTGATAACGTCACAGAAGGTTGCTCACCCAGCCTTCTTGAACACTGCCACCCATGGCTACTGATTATTTCATATACTGTTCGGCCATCAGGGCAAGGGACAGAAATGCAACTCAAATGGATAGAAATGCAACTCACTGGAGCAGAGAAGTGGGGCTCAGTGGCCCCCAGAGCTGTGTAGGGAAATAAACAGTGGAGCTGGGGGGGGGCAGGCTGGATTCTGGGAGGATGGTATCAGGTTTTTCCCCATTTCTCTCAATCTCTCAGTCTTTCTTAACCCCAACAATCACATGCCCATCTCCAGTTTCTGCTGCTTTTTGTCACTGGCCTTGCCCTGTAATGCCCCACGATGGAGGGAGATGGCCACGGGCCTCTCCAGGTGGACATGATCCTAACTCAGGGTCCCAGAGGGCTCTCTCTCCCTCTCCCATTGAAGATACCCTGAGGAATATGTCAGGGGTGACTCTGAGGGACCCGGCTCAGATCCCCAGCCCTGGGATCCATTCCCATGACCTGGGAGACAGGTTCAATCGTCCAGGGGTCACACATCTGCTCATGTGGCCAGGCAGATGAGGAAGGACACTAGCAGTGACTGCCCACCAGAATCCTGGGCGATGGGGGAATGGGACAGGTGATCCCCCAAATGAAGGCGGGTGAGTTACCAGGAAGAGGCAGGCAGATGCTATGGAGATACGGTGAATAGAATAGCATCCTCTGTCCAGGAACAAGAATGTCCCATCCTCTTCAAGGTCCTTCTAGGCAGACTAAGAATCAGGTTGACATGAGACAGATTAAGAGGAGAAAATCAAATTTAATAGCATACGTGCGGGGAATCCACACAGACACAGAAATTCCTAAGATAGTCAGGTGCAATGAGGTGCATATGTCATCCTGAACTAAAGAGGAGGGGGTAGGGGTCTGGGACTTCAAGCGGAAGGAATGCACTTCGCAGGAAGATGAAAACCAGGAAATGTTTGCAGCGCCACTCAGAAACAATGGGACAGAGAGGACTTTGATCGACCAGGCTTTGCTAGCTTCCTCCCTGCCTAGCCTCCCTGTTCCCATCCTAACGAGGTTATGCATGGTGACAGCTCTGTTCCTGGAGCAGGTCCTCTACTCGAGTTCTTTTTAGGCAGTTGGAGGGTGGGGAGTGGGGGGAGGTAAAGAGCTTTTCCTGAATCTGCTGGATTTTGATTGCTTTTTAACTCAAGATAGTCCTCATGCCAAAATGGCCCATCTTGGGGGGGGGTTGCCCTTGCTCCTACACCCCTAAAAAGTCATGTCCACCTGGAACCCCACAATGTGACCTCATTTGGAAACAGGGGCCCAGCTCACTTCCCAAAGCCACGCCCACTGACTGTGACTGGATGCAGGACCACAGGTCAGGTGACCCCTTCCTCCACTGTGTGTCCTGGGCATGCACACGTATGACGCAGCGGAGGCTGAATGGTCCTAGGGGTTTTCTAGTTTAGTGCCGCCCCCAAACACCACCACAATGAGTAAACTGAGGCCCATAGAGGCTAAACAGACTGCCCATGTTCAGATTGCTGAAGAAAGAGAAGAACCCTTGATAAATGATCTATTTCTTTATTTTTATCTGATTAATTAGGAAAAACTGGAGGGTTTGCTAATTGTTGCTGAGAACACTGGAATTGTCAGAAAGCTAAGCGCTTCTCAGTAGCAGGCAAAGCACTGGGGACACAGCTGCCTGCTCTCTGGCCTAAAATTATGACAGGGTCAGCAGGACCTAAATGCCCTAGTGGGTCATCACCCTCCGCGTTTAATTGTTTGGAAGTCAGAGAGGGCAGTCACCTTCTGGTCCCTTCTTCTCCAGCCGAAATGTCCATTCCTCGAAACATTTCTTTCCTTGGTAAGGTTTCCCGACCCTCCACATGCTGGTTGGCAATCTATCTCCCTGGATCTGGCCTCCCTCCCTCCAGCCAGTGGGCCAGGCTCTGCCCCAGTGGGGAGGTTGGAGGGGTGCGGGCCACGGACAGGACAGGCATGGGGAGGGGTGTACTGTGTCTTCCCCATCTGCTCCCCCTCTCCACCGGCTGCAGGAGCAGAGGTGCGTTGCTCAGGAGCTCAGTCTCAGCCCTCCCCCATGCCACGCGGGACCCCAGCCTCCCAGCCCCGCCCAGACAGCAATTCAGAACCACTGGCCAGCAGCCCCTTCTCCAAACCAGGCTGTTCTGCCTCCTGATTCAGGACCTCCGATCTGCTCCCTGTCCCCAGTTCCCGGGGCTGTGAGGTGCTGACTCCTTTCCCACCCCAGAAGCTGAGGAGAGGGGAGCCCCGTGGTGCTGTCCTCTCTCCCTGCTCACAGACTTGGGACCCTTCCTGGGAAATGCTTTGAAGCCTCTTCAAAGCCAGTGGCATTGCTTACCGTCACCAAGTGGCAGAAAAGCCCTGCCCCCCTGGGCCACCTCCAGTTAGCAAGCCCCAAGGGCAAACAGCAGCGCCCTGGCTCACTGCACACTAACCCCTCGGATGACAAAGCAGGGCTGGGACCCAGCGTCGGGTCAGTCCCTCGGGGACAAAGCGAGAGCTGAGAGGCCACGGTTTCAGGAAAGCACATCCATGGGCCCTTCCTCTGTGGCCAAGCTGCCCGACTCTCCACCCCCTCCAGCCATCATCCGTCCGGAGGTGGGATGCTGGGAGGTTCTTCCAAATAACAAGCAGCTTCAAAAAGAACTGCTTGGGAGCTTGGGGCCAGAAAACTAGGCGGCGGATCTGAGTTATTAAGCACCGGGGTGACCAAGTGCTGCCTGAGCTTGGCACCAAGGAATACAACCGTGCTCTGCGGCCCGGCTGCTCTCTTCCGTGCTTCCGGCTCCGCCGCTGAGCCCCTCTGCGGGTGGCCTCTAGTTCTGGCGGCCTGGAGAAGGGGCACAGCTCATTGATCCCGCCACAGCCCAGCGACTGTCTCTAGCGCCGGCTCCTCACCCGGCCCCTCCCCTTCCCTCCGCTTCATTCCCCCAGATCCTTAGTTAGGAAGATGCAAATACTCCTTGTCCATTAGCGAGATAATTCCAACAGTTGCCCGCAGGGCGAGGGCCCCAAGCCTCCTCCCGCCCACTCCCCAACCCCAGACAGTGAAGTCCAATGCGTGACTATGTTGGGGGCGGTACCCCAGACAGCAAGGCGCCTGAAACCATCCCTAGCCCCCCTGCCCCCTTAGGAACCTGAGCCCCCTCCCCACCCTCCGGCCTTGGCTTCAGACCATGGGGCTGAATTTCATCAACAAGAAATTTGAAGCCATTAAAATACAATAAAAGAGAAATTAAATGTAATCGCTCTGTAAATTATAACTAATTGAAACATCAATTGTAATTTTTATGATCTGCATTCAGAGTGAGTGATGCTATGGAGCGGGGAAGGAAAGTTAAATGATGGTGGGATGTCCTGAAATGCCCCCCACCCCCAGCCTCCACCCCTCTCCTCCTGCTGGCTTCCTTCCCTTCTCTTCCAGACCCTGCCCTAACACACTCCTCCAGAAGCTTCCCCGGTATAGCTGCTACTCATGCCCTCAGAGGCCTCAGCTTGCTCTTGTTTGGAATACTTTCTATGTAGGGCCCCAACCGACCCCCACGTTTCCCTGAAAACCCAGAAAGGACTGGGTCTCCTCTGTCCTTCCTGGTGCCCCATATTTGGACCAAGACCCCAGGTCCCAGCCAGCACACGCCCAGTAACCAGATCCCAAGCACGGCAGTTAGAAGAAAGTACCTGGAAGCCAGAGATCCTCCCAGAACTTCCTTTGTGCCAGCCACACAACAGCAGACTCATGAGTCTGGAGACACTGTAGGGTCATCTGGTCCATCCCCCTGCCTCCCTCCCCGCTGGGTCCTGGGGTTGTTCAGCACCGGCACCAGCTTCCCTCCCATAGGTCTACCCACGAGGGGCTGTGGCAGGGAAAACGTGGGTGACCCTCCACGGGCGTGGGCACCCCACCACACACATTCAGGTGGCTCTTCCTGCCTGTCCCCCTCTGCAGACTTGTCCCTCCCCCCATAGGCTCCCAGTTGTCTGCTCTGTGTGCAGGCACAGGACGGCACACGGTGCAGGAGTGTGGTGAGCAGCCCTGCATGCAAGGCTCGACCACAAGGTAGCTGTGGGATGCGCACAAGCCACATAGCTTCCCTCGAAAACTGGGTTTTCTCTGGGGACCCTAGAAACAGTGACACCCACCGAGAGGCTTGGGGTAGCGATGACAGCATTTGTAATGTCCTTAGCACAGAGCCGAGCCCGGAGTGGGCGCCCACAACTCCAGCAATCCTCATTGTGATTGCTGTCATTATTCACCCCGGGTCCAGACTGATTCCATCCTGCTCACATGCTGAGCAGACAGTAGCCCTGACTGTGGGTCCTGCCCACACCTTCTTGCGCCTGCAACCTCCTCTGGATTTTGCAGAGCCAATAGAGCCCCCTCGGGGCAGGGAAACAAGCCCCTGGTCTCTGCTTCTGTGAGCAGCCTTCTGCATGATGGAAGGAACCAGGTCTCTGGGGTAGCCAACTCCCAGCTGAAGAGGCAGGAGAGACAAGGCCAGGAAGGCTAGTCCACTCCCACCCTCCCCAGAAAAAGCCTTTTCCTGTAGAGTTTTGTTTTGAGGTGTTTCGGGGGAGGTGTGGAGGACAGACTTCCAGAGTTGCCAGGACACCCTTGGGCCCCATTGCTGATGAGCTGACCGATGCCCAGAACCACCCATCGCAAAGCAGAGTAGACACTGGCTGATGACCCGAACGCTGAGCTCACCGCTGGAAGGCAGGGACTGGGCCCCCATTACTCCCACTGGGCTCAATCCAGGTCTCTCCTCCCCTGGGCTGGAGCTCGGTTTCCTCATCTGAAGGTGAATTAGGTCAGTGCCTCTCAGTCACTGGTAACGCAGGACCAGCTTTTCAGTCGCCAACCAGTGGGAGAGCGATACCTTAAAAGAAAATTTTTAAAGATTTTACTTATTTATTTGAGAGGGAGTCAGAGTGAGAGAACACAAGCAGGGGGAGCGGCAGAGGGAGAGGGAGAAGCAGGCTCCTCGCTGAGCAGAGAGCCCTAAAAAAATTTTTTTTAAGATATAATTCACCTACCATGAAGTTTACTCCTTTAAGGTGTGCATTTCAGGGGTCTGTAGTGTATTCGCGAGGGTGTGTGACCCTCCCCACTACCTAATTCCAGAACATTTTCATCGCCCGGAAAGAAACCCCGCCGTCATTAGCAGCCACTCCCCCACCCCCAGCACCACTAACCTGCTTTCTGTCTCTAGACATTTGCCAATTCTGAACCTTTCACCAAACTGGAATCCTACACCTTTGGAGTCTGACTTCTCTCACGTAGCAAAGGATGCTCAAGCTTCAGCCGTGTTGTGGCAGGAGTTAGTGCTCTCTTCCTTTGTGGGGCTGGAGAATATTCTGGGGTATGCAGAGACCACATTTTGTTCATCTGTTCCTCAGCTGATGGACATTTTAGGTTGTTTCCCTTTTTTGGCATTGTGAATAATGCTGCAATGAACATTCGTGTACAATGTATATTTTCGATTCCCTGGGGCACATATAAACCTAGAACTGCCGGATTGTATGGTAGCTTTAAGCAAAGGGGTCATATGTTTAACGTTTTTAGGAACTGCCAAACTATTTTCCAGAGTGGCTGTACCATTCCTACTCTGTACAAATCATATAAAAATGAGTTGCTAGAAAAATAAAATTTAAATAACTCACAAAAAGAAGCCTAATTGTTGTTACTGTTAAGTCGACATGTATAAAATTACCTTGTCGGGGGCTATGGAAATTTCTGGATGCTTCCTCTCAATGTCTGCCCTTCCTTGGTGGAGGACAGGCGAGGAGCAGCTCTGGGACTGGCCACACCCTCCATCACGGCTTCTCCAGCCTTGTCTCGTGTCTGTGCCGTCCCCAGGTGTCTTCGTGGGCCCCTCCCTGTGGACCCTAAGATCTAACCAGGACACTGTTTAGAGTGAAAGGGACAGCCACTAGTTCTTATTCCGGCACCCTAGACATAAACCGGAACTGTCTGGGCAAATGAGGACGTGCAGTCCCTCCATCAAGGAACTGAACTTCAGCCGCAGGGAGGGTCTGTGGAAAGGACGAGACAAGAAAACAGAGGACACTGGAGAGGACTAGAGCGACGGGTCCCCTCACTCGGGTCCCAGCTGCTCCTCTGGAGGCCCTCGGCCCAGGTCATGGTCATCCTCCTCCAAACCCCTGCCACGGCCACTTTCTCTGAGTGTGGACTACGTCCCGCCTCCCGAGCAGCGTCACCGAGCCCTACCTCCTGGGCAGATACCCTCCTCCCTGCACAGTTCCAACTGTCACGGCCAAGTCTTGGAGTCATGGAGAGCCCAAGGGAAGCCCATGACTCCAAAGGGACCCCCTGCGGCCCCTCCCTTCCGACGGGGTCCGTGGGGGGATCACGTCCTTGAGCATCTCTCAGAACTGAATATTTCCTCCTTGGGCCCCCGCACCCACGCGGGGGAGCCCTCCCTGAGTGCTGGCCACGTGCCTGAAGGGAAGGAGCCCTGATGCCCCTACGGCAGCCAGTTAGATGTCCTAGAAGCCAGAGATGCTCAGGCTTCTCAGGGGCCACAGGGGGTCAGTCAGTCAGCCTGGGAGTTCTCTTGTCCTACTGAAAACTGGAGAAAAGGGCAATGAGAAGCAAAAACGTGAAGACAGGGGCTCCCCGCATTCCCGGGTTACCGGAGTGGCAGGATGTCCCTGGGGCTGAGATTTGTGGCTCCTGGTTAAATGCCGGGGTTTAATGGGCTTGCTAGGGAAAAATATTTTTAGTGAGCGGGAAATGTCTCCCTGATGCCTGCAGTGGTAATTACTTCAGTGAAACAGTCACTCCTTAACACACTCCTAACCAGCAGGTGGGGGATGGGCTCTGGATGGAGGCACCAGGTCAGGGGGCCGAGGGCTCCCCTACACAGGGACCAAGCGAGGATGACAGTGGCCTGGGGAACCAGGGCGTGGGGCAGCCAGGGTGGGGGGTGTGCTTAAGTGTGTGAATGCTTCCAGTTAGATTATTCAGTCGTTCAACAAACTTTAACTAACCTGCTAATAATAATACAGGTCAAGCCCTTGGGTGCCAGGCACTGTGCTAAGTAAACACTTTATAGGCATTATTTAATTTATCACGGAAAAAATATTTTAAAACCATATGCGGCAAATATCATTATTATTATCACCCCCTTACACAAAAGGAAGAGCCGTCTCAGAGGGACTGAATGTTCCAGATGAAAGATATAGAGGGCATAGAAATAAGTGAGACACAGTCTCTCCCTGGGTGAGGTTAAAATCAAGGGCAGGGTGGGCCAGAATGAACAGAAACCAGATCTTTTTAATCCTTTTATTGAATTATTAAATACACACATACTCTGCATAAGACACGCAGAGCATGGCATATTTTTGCCCAGTGGACAGCTCTGCAAACCAGCCCCCACCGCCCAGGAGCCCAGAAGCCCCCTCTTGACCTTTCCCATCACTACCTTTCCCAAAGGTAACCATTGTCTTGATCTTTGTCATCATGAGTTAGTATTTCCTGAACAGTTAGATTTTGTAGGGGATGCTAAATGGTGGGGAAACCATACGCATGCGTATTCTGGAGGGATGGGGCACACGGCCCCCGGCATGAAGACTCCGGAGGAGGTGATGTCGGAACCAAGTCTTGAGAATGGGGTGTGTGTGACCATCCAACTTTATTGGCCCCAAATCTCCCACCTCTGGCCACTGATGTCCTTTCTCGAAAGAGATGAGTTCAAGCAGGATTCTGGTCAGCGCAGGGTTCCTCGACCCCCACACTACTTACTGACACTTGGGGCCAGATCACTCTTGGTGATGGGAGCCATCCCAAGTCCTGCTAGGTTCTTCGCAGCATCCCCGGTTCTACCCACTAGATGCAAGCAGAAACCCTCTTCCCAAGTTTGGGATCCCCAGAAATGTCTGCGGTCACTGCCCACTGCTCTTGGAGGAGGGGGACAGAGCTGGCCACCCCTCGTTGAGAACCCATGGATGAGCTAGGGAGAACTGTCCAGTGGCCAACAGGAGCTGGGAATAAGGGACCTAGTGTACACTCCCAAGAGGACTGTGCCTGGATGCAGGGAGATAAACAAGCTTAGCTTAGCTCAGGGGGTCCCAGCACTGGTCTGCATCTCCCAGCAACCACAGGGCACTTGGGAACTCACAGGGGGTCAGCCCCAGAAGCAAACGTCCCTGAGCTAAAGGCAGGATTTACTCCCTGCTCCAGGGAGATAAGAGGAAGACCGCCACTCAGAGGAGCCTTCCCGCTGCTGGGATCGGATTTCAATTACAATGATTAGCACCGTTTATTTATTTCGAGTCCACACACAATCTACTGTGCATACAATCTACTCTGCTTTATGGTGAGTTTAAAGAAATCAAGGAAGGGTGTGGGGGGGGATGGGAGGCGATTCAGCGCAAATTGAAAAAGTCCTTCTGTAATTACGAGATTGGAGAATATCCACTGAGGGGATCAATAACGGGAAATCTAAGTGCCACTGTTTGCCGAGATTACAGTTTGTGAATCGCTCCTTCTTGGATTTTAATTTTCTCTCTCGTTGTCATGTCGCCATGAGCAGTGATTCCAGCCTAGCTTGAGAGAGGCAGGCCATGGGGCTGGAGCAAAGCAGGGTCCAGCCAGGCGTTTCTGACCCTCTATGAATTTTTTATGGCTGTGTAACAAATTGCTACAAACTTAGTAGCTTAGAACAACACACATGTATTATCTCACGGTTTCCGTGGGTCAGGAGTCTGGTCGTGGTTTAGCTGGGGCCTCTGCTCAGCGTCTCACAGGCTGCGCTCAAGGTGTTGGCTGGGACTGGGGTTTCCTCTGAGGCTGAGTCCTCTTTCGGACACATGTAGTTCTTGGCAAAATTCATTTCCTTAACAGCTGTAGAACGCTGACAGCTTGCTTCCTCAAAGCCAGCTGGAGAGAGAGCCTCTGATTTTCAGACCGGCTCTTAAGGAGCTCCCCTGATTAGGTCAGGCCCACCCAAGATATTCTCCATTTTAATAAACTTAAAGTTAGCTGTTTAGAGACCTTAATTACATCCACAAAATTCCTTCACCTTTGCCATATTCTATGGGTTAGCAGCAAGCCATAGGTCCCAGCCACACTCCAGGGAAGAGGATTATACAATAGTGTGGGTCAGTGGAGTCCTTTTGGAATTCTGCCTTGCACATCTACCATCAGAGCTTGCTTTCCAAGCTTAACAGATTCCCAGAACCAGGCCATGGAAAGATGTCTCACCCTGAGCTAGCCTCACATCTACAGGCTTCCCCCGTCCCAGCCTGACGGACTGCCCCCCAAACAACCCAACTGCCAGCCGTGACTGACTGAGAGTCTTCCCACATGGGAGAGAAAGTGGAGAAAACACCCAGCAATCTGACCCAGTGTGATTCCCTGTCCAGTGCTCTTTGCTGCAGACCAGAGCTACACTCACTCTCTGGTCCTCTCTATATCCCAAACCCCAGAAAGGATTCCTGGATGCTTGACCCAGCAGCCTTGGCCAGCTACCTTCCTTCTTCCCAGGATGCTGAGCACAGGACAAGATGCAAGCAGGTCCACCAGGATGGAGGAGGGGGGGAGCCCAGGATTGGAAAGCCCAGTCACCATTCTAACAATTGCCACACCATACTACTCATGAGCCTCCGTCCCTCTTCAAGACCTAGCTTAGATGTCACCCTGGGTTAATTTCAGGCAGCCTGCTCAATGCTAGCTTCCACGGTTTGCATTGTGCTGGTTTGCTCTTATTTTTATGTTTGAATCTCTTTCACAGTGGTACATATATTACTTAGGATTAGATTCAGCTGATCATTGAAACCTAAAAATAACGGGAAAAAGAGTTAGAGGTTAATTTCTCTCTCCCATTGCAATCTGGATGTTAGCAGGCCAGGACTGGTCTAGAAGGTCTGTTCGGCACAGTCCTCAAAAGACCTACCCTTCTTCTGACATGTTGCTCCAAGCTGACTGGCTTCCAAGTCCAAAAAGGCTGCTCCAGCTCCAGCCATCACCCCCATAGTTCAACGAACAGGAAGGAGGAACAGAAGGAGAAGGGCAGGAGAAAGGCATCCTCCCTCCCTTTATGCCATTTCTCCTTATGCCCCATTGGCTACAACATAGTCACATGGGCACAGGTAACTGCAAAGAATGCTGGAATATGTAGTTTTTATTCTGGATAGCCCTATATGATGGAAGAATGGGGGAGTGGATGTGGGGATTTCTGGAAATCTCTGTTCTAATTTCCCTATCTGTCTTATGTATGCAACCTAAGGGATGGGACATTTCTTTTGCATCCAAATCCTTACCCACCCCTTCAATAGCCTGGCCACAATTCTATATCCATTGATTGATTCATCAAACACTTTATTCATGCATTCTTTCCCTTGCTCCACCTCCATCTACTCATTTATTCACTGGTCCATCCATTCATTCATTTCTCAAGAAACTCTCTCACGGCTTGCACAGTGCTGGGCATGTGGTCAGTATTCAGGATGTGGAGAGGATAACACATACCCTGCACTCAAGTTGCTTACAAACCGGTAGGGAAAACAGCCAAGGAAATGTAGCATTTTAGCATCTTGATGTAGGTGCTATGAGAATGTGCAAAGGTTGCCATGCAGACACCATGGGCCCTAACCCCAACCCACGTGGGATGGCATGCAAGGTGTCCAGGGGGGAGGTGACCTCTCATCTGAGTCTTGGAAAAACAGGGAGCCAAAGAGCATAAAGGACATTCCAGAGTGTAGCCTAGAACAAAGCTGTCCCCTGTCCGAGGTGCTGATCCACCAGCCCAGCCAGGAGCCAGGTCTGGAGGTGAGGTCAAGCCAGTCCTTGCTTCCCACCTCTCCCCCACTCTGGGCCAGCACTACAAGTGGGCAGGTGGGATGGCAGAGGGGTGGCACTTAGCTACATGCTAATTTTCGGAACGACCTTCCCGTCTCCCCTCTCTGTCTCGCCTGTCAGTCTGTGACCATTAAATCTCTCATTAGCAAATGAGATTTGGATGGTCTCATTAAGATGAGGGATGGCCCCCAAAGTGCAGCTGGCTGGGGGTGAGTTAGAGCTCCTCTTCTCCCTCTTTATCAGAACATAACACACCTCACATTCTGTGCACCCCTTCCCAGGCCTCCTACCAGGCTCAGACCACCACTTGGGGGCTGTTCAGGGGACCAGTTTAAAGAAAGTCAGGTCAGACAACAATAAACAGCATCCAGCTGCTTATTCCCACATATCCACAGTCACCCAATCAGAGCCTGGGCTTCTGTCACCTCATATGGAAGCTCAAACTCCTGAATGGGACATTCCAAACCCTTCCCGATCACGTCTGTCCTCCACCCCTTCCTCCCCTCCCATCCTCCCACATGTCCCCCCCCCCAAATTTGGGCAATGGCACCTGACCTGACGTATATTACACCAGCTCGTGAAAGCTGCTTGCTGCTCATTCAAAAGTCCACAACACACAGACAGCTTGAAATCGGCCATGGTGGGAGTATTTACACCATAGGAATTGGCACATGGTACAAATGAAGAATATTTTTTATCAGAAAGCCAGATTTTAAACATCTGCTAGCACACCCCTGTCAGAAGGTCTGGGCATGTCTTGAGTCTCTCCCCATCTTTGTATGCACTGTTCCTTCTGTTGGGTTCTCCTTCCACTCCCTAAAAAGCCTCCTGTCTCTCTTCTCTGCCTGCTGAGATCCTAGTCACTTGCAGAAGCCCTCCAGGCAGGCGCCCAGTCCCAGTCTTCTGTGTTCCTGTGGTACAGGAATCACAGGCCCCAACCAGGACTTCTACCTTAAGGATCATTCCATATCCGAAAGTGGAAACCAATTCAAACCAGCTGCAGGAAAATGTAGAAATGTGGGGAGGGGACCTCACAGTACCTGGAATAGAAATTTCCATGGCTTCCCCCCAAAGAAGAGCCTTTTGCCTGCTCATTTGCACAAAATCCCAGACCAATCCACCACACACTAGAGCTTCTAGGTTTCGGTTCCAGACCCAGGATTGTCTCCGGGTTAGTCCGATTATCTGAGGCCACGGGGTGCAGTCACATAGTCATGGGGAGCAGGGCATAGCCACCCCCACCTCCTCAGCAGGAGCTGCGGGACTGGTTTTGAGAAGGGCAAAGGGCAGAAAAGCCATCTCCCAGGCTGGAGGGCAAAAAACGTGTCTGTGCATCTCTAGAACCCCAGTCCCTGTGCTGATGGGGACCTCAATAAATATTTGCAGATTACATTTGGAATGTCCCCTTTGTCTCAGTTTTGGCCCTTCTTCAGCAACCTGTGACCCACATGGTCCGTGAAGAGAGAGGCAAAAGGCTTTCCACAAGGGAACCCTCCATGCCCAAGCAATGAGGCATCCTTTGGTCCTCGAATGACTAGCTGTGTGACCTTGGGCGAGTAGCTTAACCTCTCTGTGCTTTGGAGGCCTCATCAGTAAAATGGGGATTGGAATCTTGCCTCACAGAGGGTTGTTGCAAGGATGACAGGAGATGATCTTCCTGGACCTGACACGTAGTAGGTAGTCAACCCAGTGGTAGCTTTCGTTGCCTGGTCCACCTGAAGCCACAGTGAGAGTTCCTTTCCAGTCAGCCACACACACCCAGGCTCTTCCAGGCCCCTGTTCTTGGAAGGCTAAATCCAAGTGTTGGGCCACGTTGACCACGCACTGCGGGCACTCCGACCCTCTCCTGGGAGGTCTGGGCTGAAGACGGCGGCCGCTGTAATTAACAAGCCAACTGCACCTGTCCTGCTCCATTAATAGATCAGCCTGTCGCGCAAGGGCCCAGAGGGAAATTCTGAACAGGAAGGTAGGAAAGAAGTAGACAGGAGAGGAGCCGGAACATGACCAGCCAGCATCCAACCTGCCCTCCACCTCTGCCCCACCTTCTATCACCTCCCACCCCTCAGCCCCTGAGCCCGCCTCTTCCCAGAAACCGCGGGCTACATCTAAGGGGAGGAATGGCAGAGCGAAGGAGCAACCATGTCCCCTCTGCAGGTGCTTGGAGAGCAGTGGGGTTGGGAAGGAGAGAGGAAGCAGTCACCACAGAATATGGACAGCAGCCCCTGTGGAGAGCCCCCTTCCCAGAGACTCAGTCAGACAGCAGGTAGGTCGAGGCCCCTTCTGCCTCTATCCTTCCTTCTCCAAAGATGCTGGGATCCAGGAACAGGGAATGGTGTGGTTGCCGGGAACCACAGGGGAGAAGGCAGTAGCAGAGTTTTCTCACCATGGGGACCCCTGCCAGTTGGCTCCTCCTTGCTCACAAGCTGACGGGCCACTTCCCCGAACCCTTGAAATCAAGTCTGGCTTTGTATAGACTGGTTTTCCCTGCTCACACAGCCCAGAGAAGGATCCAGGAACGACATGGGAATAGTGACCCAGTTCCCACCCTAACCATGGGGCTGCTGGCCTCCATGGGTGAAATCCTGGCGTCTCCTTCCCCCGACTCTGGCTTCCTCTGGGGGACTCTCGCCCTCGCTAAGAGCGCACGTGCTCCGAGGCAGGCACCAGCACACATGCACGTGGTGCCTCAGACACAGGCAGCCCACAGACCCCTGGAGCCCCTGCTTCCAGCTGCGCTGCAGCCTTGAGTGCTGTCTCTAATCTCCTCACCTTGGGAGGCATTGCAGCACTCTGGTAATTGCTTTTGGAAACACGGTCACCAGTTTAATTGGTAGAACTTGTCCTGGGTGATGTAACGCCATGAAGCTTCAGGCCTGTTTCTATGGAAGCGCAGGCGGCTGAGTGGCTGTGCGTGCAGGGGGCTCACCTGTGCGCAGGACGCACACACGCGGGCTCACCTGTGCGTGGGATGCACGCACACGGGCTCACCTGTGCGTGGGATGCACGCACGCGGGCTCACCTGTGCGCAGGATGAGCAGCAGCCAGAGCATGTCTGCACCTGTTGACGGGCACATTAACCTGGAGATCTGGAGATCTGGCCTGGGTTTGGGGGATCAGGGAATGTGGGGGCTGTTTGGGTGATGGACAGGATCGGAGAGAGCCTTCTGAGCCCTGGGGGCCATCTCTGCCTTGGGACCATGAAAAAGATGGATGGTGACAAGGTCACATCGGGTCATAAGGCCACCCCAGGATGCAGGTTGACCCTCTCTGGGGAGGAGTCCTGGACGGGGTATCTTCCACTGTCTCCGAGTCAACACCTCCACCCTGCTCCATGCCCCAAGGGAGACCACCATGACCCTGTTGGGTTAAGCCAATGGGGTGCCCTGGCAGGAGACTGGAGAGAGAGAGGGAAGGAGGACCAGGGGGAGGACAGACAGTGAGCTCAAGAGATTCATTCTCCAGCTCTCCCTGAGCGGTTGCTGCAGGCTGAGCTCGTCCTTTGGCTGAAGCTTCACTGAAGGTCTGAGCCCATCAGTCATGCAGCCCCTCCCTCCACAGAGCCCCATCTCTGATAAGGTGACACCCCCTCCTGTCCATCTCCCTCCTGGTTTCATGCACCTGCCCATACCTTCAAAACCAGTTCCTTTATTAAAATTATCCTCCAATCACCCAGTTCAGCTGCACCTGTTTCCTGTCAGGACCTGGAAGGATGCAAAGGGTGGGGGTACAGGGTGGGAAGTGGCTCTCTCCTGGAACCGGCAACCTTCTGCTTCCCGTGCCCCCTGTGGGGCTGGCTCTGGGTTTCCTTTCGGTCAGCCCTCCCTGAGCAGGTGGGTCTTGGGGGTGGGTGGCTGGGGAGCAGGGGTGGGTGGGGACAGACAGGGGTGGCAGGCACCTCGCCCAACAGCTCATGGCCTTCCAGGAGTCTCCAGAGCAGCTGGTCTGCTAGAAGGACTTGTGGACATCCTCAGGATCCCCCCACAAGCTTCCCAACCAAGGGCTGGAAGGAGGGGCTGAAGCAGCCCCCAGGCCACTGATGAGCAGAGGGCAGACAGCAACCATCTCTGGGGCTGAGGGGAAAGCAGGCCCCACGGGGCAGGACACAGACGGCGAGAGCCAGAGAACCAGAGAGGAGCAGGCAGACAGACAGACAGGGACAGAGAGGGGAGGTTGGTACCGGCTAGGGGTGCTGAGGGGGAGGCCAGAGCTTCATGGGAAGAAGTAGTTAGGGAGCAAAGCGCTGCCCCCTGTCTCTGTGCAGCTCCTGCAATCCACAGGCCTGCCCCCGACTCAAAAGACCCCCCTACCTCCCCTACCCCAAGGATGAGGGTATCATCCATATCACTCTGCCTCCCCCACCCCCCTCCCCCCTTCCCCGGCTCCTTTAACACCGCTAATACAAGAGGCCTGCCCACCCCCCCCTCCCTCTCTGGGACCCCCACCTGGCAGAGGGGACCCCAGACCCAGGCCACCATAAGGTAAGGGTCTCCTGTCACTCACACCCGGGACGCTCCCTGGGCCTCAGGATTTATGGACTTTAATTTTCCCAGATCCTCAGTTGCGTCCCTTCCTTCCCTCTGGTCTGTCAGGGTGTTTATTTCCCACGCCTTCAGCCCCTCTCCCCCTCCCCTGGTTTTTAATTTGGAGCATCCGTCTGGGGCATCCTGAGATGGGGACGTCTGCAGTGGGAATGCATTGAACCACTGGCAGCTCTATTGATTTTCTCTCTCCTGCTGCGTTATGCAAGATACATACAAGCCGATAGGCTGGCCCCTGTCCCTTACTTTGAAGGGACTGTGCCCTTTCTCTTTCTTCCTCTAATGTCCCCTCACCCTGGCACACGTTGATATATAGGAGGGGTGCTTGTCCTTTACGCTCAAGATGAATTCCCCTCCGCCCGAGATTATTTTCCTCACTGGAGGACAGCGTCTAATCTATACTTTTTACGGTAGCAGATTGAACACCGTGGAAGCAGCTCGCGGACTGCGAGGGGCCAGTGGAAGGGAGCAGGGGAGGTGAGGAGGTGTCATCGGTCGGGGCCCCCGCTGGAGAAGCCCAGGCGGGGTGCCCTCCCTCTGCCAGCCTCACCCAGCTCTAGGGAGGGAGGACGCCTGCCTCTCTTCCCCAGGTTGTGGCTCTGCAAACTCACTGGCCACTCCTGCCCGGGACTCACATTCAATTAACAGTTACAGAGCCAGCTTCTGGGTGAAGCACTTTCTCTTCCTCGCATCTTCTGGTTTCTCAGAAGCAGGGCAACCGCAGACAGTTGGGCAGGCTACGCACAATTGGAACAGTGGCCCAGCAGGCTTGGAAGGAGAGAATAATACCCCTCCTCAACAGAGACTGAGGCTCAACGTCTCCCAGCCAGACATAGGATCTGAGCCTGAGACTGCCTGTCTCCAGAAACATTTTTTTTTTCTTAAGTAGGCTCCAGGCCCAGTGTGGAGCCCAACACCGGGCTGGAACTCACGACCCTGAGATCAAAACCTGAGCTGATATCAAGAGTTGGACGCTTAACCGACTGAGCCACCCAGGCGCCCTGAAACAGTTTTCTTCCTATCCTCTATCACAATGCCTCCTCCAGGAAGACTTCTTGGATTGATGCACCCCAGTCTGATTGCTTCTTCCTTCCAGCTCCCCTGGAACACATCTATCTTGAGGGTTTGCACATTCCTACAGGCTTCTTAGAGGGTGCTGGGTAGGTACTTTCCCCCATGGATCAGCATCATGGTTACTTCCTCCCAGAGGATTTCCCCAGGCCCGCCCCATCCCCAGCCCGGATCAGTCCCCCACGGCTCTCACCTGGTCCCACCTACTGCACGCACAGCCCTGACTTACCACTGCCCGCCCCCCGCCAGGCTGGTAGTTCCTTGAGATGGGGACAGAGATAGACAGGATCTGGGTTCTGTGCTGTCCCGTGTGCCCAGGGCCTGGCACAAAGCTGGAGCTCCACAAAGTTGTGCTGAAAGGATGTTGACTGGAAAGGACCCAGCACAGTGCCTGGCTGACAGTGGCCTTGCTAAAAATGGTTGGAATCCATGCAATCAATGAGCTCTCTGGGCAGGGGGCCATTTGCCCCTTAAGGGGTGTGGGGGGGGCGGCGCCTTTTCTCCGACCCCACCAACCCCCCTACAGCGGGCCTCCAACCCACCGAAGAGGAGAATTAGGTTCCCAAGCTTCTGAGCATCTGGCCCACGGGGCTGCCCTGTATTCCCAGCGACCACCTGCCCACACCCCACCCTGCCAGCCGGCCAGAGCCCTAAGCAGAAGCAGCAGCGGGGGAGACCGATCCTTGGAGCAGCCCAGACAGAGGGCTGGCCTCAAAAGTGAGAAATGACGGCGGGGTGCAAAGACAGTGGCCTGTGCCCAGAAGTCACCTGGCCACAGGCATAGACGGACCAGAAGCCCATTATAATAAAGAATATTCTCCTGGTCTTGTCCTTCTCAGCCAGCCACCCTCAACAAGAAGCGAGGGGACATTTGGCTATGTCTGGAGATGTGATTGTTCGTCAGGATTGTGGGGGTCTGGCAGCTGGTGGGTGGGGGCCAGGGACTGCTAACCATCCTACAACATTCAGAGTTGCCCCCAAAGGTCGGTAGTGCCCAGTTTGAGAAACCCCTGTTCCAGTCTGACCGGTCACGCTTTGTGGCTTTTAGCTCAGGGGCCCTGAGGTTGTCTCTGCAGAGGGTGTCTGGAAGAGGGGAGTCCCCCACATTAATTTAGTCTCGCCATCCTGGATCCCCCAAAAAAGCACCAGCCCCAATGCCTACCCTGGGTTCCTTCCCTCCCTCCCCATCCTTTAACCAGGTAACAGCATTCAGCCAGAGGGACTGCAGACTGTGCCCCTGCTGAAAACCCACAGGGTTTAATACAACTCCCCCCCGCCCCCCCGCGCGCCAGGTGGCTTGAAGGCCAGTGCTGCCAGCTGCCAAAGTAACGAGGCTCTTGGGGGCCTCTTGGAGATTATTAAATGAGATAGTAGGTATGAAAGCACCCCATCAGGTATGAAATACCATGCAAATATTACTTGTCATTTATATAAGCACTCGCAGCCTGGGGTTTCAGAAGGCAGAAAGCAAGGGCCTGCGCCTTTACTTTCCATTTCCAGTCAGGGCCTTGGCGCCCCCCTCTGGCCATTCTTGGACACTACACCCAGGGCAAGTAGATGCTTCCAGGCCTCCTGGAGCAAGTCCGGATAGCAGGCAAGGCCTTTAGCTTTTTCATTTATCCCATGGAGGCTTCGCAGCAGCCCCATGAGGAAAGAGAGAGGTAGTATAACCCCACACACATTGCGTTAGAACAAGTAAGTGAAGGAGGCAAGACTGGAACCAGCCAGGGGCCATTGCGCCCTGATGCCTACAGTGGGCAAGCCCAGGGAGCCAGGCAGACCCACAGAGCAGCTTGGGGTGCCACTCCTCTACCCCTGCCCCCCATTCTCATGCAGACCATGAGCTCCCCCACCAGAACCCCCACAAGGACCACCGTGGAGCTTGCTCACCATCTCACCACTTGGTACCACCCTGGGTTCTCTGGATGTGTGTTGGATGGAACACCAAACCCTGCCAGCCTTTCACTGCTGACATGCTGACTTCCGCTCCAAGTGGGTCCGGCTTACCGATTTCTTCCAGGTCTGAAAGGACCAGGAGCCCAAGGTGTGCTTCTGGAATGGGAGGATGTCTGGCTCCCCAAGGGTGCAGGTGAGACTGGAATGAGACCACCAGAGGGCTTGACCCTCCCCCTTCCATGCCCTCTCCAACCTCTTCTCCCCACCCCCACCCACAGATCCTACTTGCCACAATGGTCTATTCCCAGAAACCATGTTATTATGCTGGACCATGGAAGCCTGGCTCTCAAGTCTGGGGGCCTTCATCTCCTACAGGGTCCACCCCGAGCCCCTTTTAGAGTTTCCTGTGTTGTGTGTGTATCAGCACCATCCGGGAAGCTTCTCTCAAGTGCAGCATCCAGCCTCCCCTCAGAGATGCAGGCTTCGGCCACACCACCATATCTGGGGCTCATCTGCCCATGAAGCATAGCGGACGTCCCTCTGGGTTCCTTGCTTTACCTTTCAGGGGCTGCTGTTTATTCTACTATTTGTGCCCCTTGGGGAGTTGGAGAGAATTTTTCGTACTTGAGCAGATTTGCCTTTGTGTTTTGTTACTACACATCTAGTTCCCTTATTATACAACTTAAAAGGGTGAACATCTGTCTCTCTGGGATTGCTGCCAAAAGGGAGGTGCAGCCCCTCCCCTGTCCTCTGTCCCTGTCCCGTAGGTCTTGTAGTGGGGAGAAGCACCAGGTATTCACTCCACAAATATTTTGTGGACCTATTATGTGCTTTGTCCTAATTAATTCCTCCATCCCTTCCTTCATCCATCCTTCCCTCTCTCCATTCCTTCGTCCATCCATCCATCCATCCATCCACCCTTCGTTTAATGAGTAACCTCAGATGGGGCATCCAGTTTGAGAACCCTATAATGTCAGCAGGGAGTACCTATGATAGATAGATAGATAGATAGAGATATACTGAATTTCAGGAGTTACCAAAAGAATGTTGAGCCCCATTCTTGTCTTCAAAGAAAAGTTAGCACAAGTGTCTGAAAAGTGTCACACTGTCACACAGTTTATCACCAGGAGGTGTGTGCGGGTAACTGCTGCACTAGTGAGACGGGTCAGAGGTGAAGGGGGAGATGGAAGCTGGGCGGGACCTAGTATCAGAGGGGACAACACAGGCAGGCACCTGCAGCCAGGAAGTGTCAGTCGGTTAGGCTGAAGGGGTGGATGCTTGTGGCTGAGCAGTGGGGACCAAAGACCAGAAAGTCATCAGCCTGGGATGGAGGAGGGCTGGCCACATCAGGCTGAGGAACTTGGCGATGTTTTTCTCAGGTCAGAGCTGAGGGTCCCATGAGTCCCAGACCAGACCCCAACCTTCAGACCTTCAGACTCCTACCAATTAACATTTCCTACTGTTAATACACAGATCCAGCTGTAGTTAGCACACACAGTTTGGCTTCTTTTAAAAGGCTCCCTACACAGTTGGAGCACTTTGGGATCTCCCTGGGGCAAGGACTGTGGGTTTATCCCTCCCTGAATCCCCAGTACTCCCAGGAAGATGCTCAAGCTGGGCTCCTCTAAGGGAAGGAAGGAAGGATGGATGGGGGGAGTGAGTTCAAAGTAAAGTTCACAGTGAAGCACTCTATCTCTTCAGGTGGGCTGTTCTGTAATAATAAACACATGGCAATTACATTCTGTTGTGCAGTTATTAAATCTGGGGAAACAAATATAATAAAATGTAGACATTTGTAGAGAGATTGAAAATAGAATAAAAGTGGAAGATAAAAATAAAATCGATAACCTCAGGTTTCCCGGAGCCTGCCTGAAAAGAGGCTGTGTGAGAGTAAATGCCTGTGGAGGAAGCAACGTCAGGCGCGGGATGCAGCTGGGAGGAACCAAAGTGGCAAAGGAATCGCTGCCTCCCCAGGGCTGCCAGCCTGCCTGTGGTGCACAGCCTCCTAAAGCAGTGGCCAGGAGCCTGGGCTTCAGATCTGCCGGCCCTCATCGGTTCAAGTCCTGGCTTCCCCTCTCCCGGAAAGGACAAGCCTTCATTCTCCCCCACGGGTAAAACTGGGGTAACAAGAACCAGCTCTCCCAGGTGCGCCAAAGATCAGAGGTCCCAGGGGAAAAGTGCTTAGCACAGGGGATGCCCCATACAAGTGCTCCATAAATGTCAGCTATCGAAAGTACTAATTTACCCGTATGTGCACCAGTTCTTAAAGGAATTGGGAGAGGCAAGTGGAAAAGCTCCATTAAGTGGAAAAGGGGGCCTTGCTCAGGACAAATTAGATGTCCGCGGAAAAGATGACCAGAAGAAAATGTGAGAAACCTCTACAAAGAGGTTCTAGAGTGTACATAGAAGGATCCCTTTATTTAAATGGGAAAATCCCTGCTTAGATGCTCAATGCACACATCTAAAGAAAGTAGAAGCTAATAAGTGTTCGGTCTTTAGTTTCTTGCTTTTGGGTTTTGTTTTGTTTTTTTTTAAGATTTTATATTTTTATTTGACAGAGAGAAACAGCGAGAGAGGGAACACAAGCAGGGGGAGCGGGAGAGGGAGAAGCAGGCTCCCCGCTGAGCAAAGGGCCCGATGAGGGGCTCGATGCGGGGCTCGATCCCAGGACTAGATCCCAGGACTCTGGGATCGTGACCTGAGCCCAAGGCAGATGCCCAACGACTGAGCCACCCAGGCGCCCTAAGTATTCGGTCTTTAAACTGGATCTGAGATAAAGCCTAGCAAAGCCAAGGTGGGGGTTGGGGGTGGAGAAGGAAAAGAGAGTGGAGGGAGGAGGAAGGCCGCCTATTTTATTCCTGATATACACCATTAATCTAGGCCAGGAGGGGGCAGAGGTGCTGCAATGGGAAGGACGAACGCCTATATTATTCTTGACCCTTTGCAGACACCGTACCCAGTTTCCTCCGAGGGAGGGTTTAACTGCCCGGAAACGGAAGTCTCGCTCTTTTCCGTCCTCTTTTCTTGCTGCTCGCTGTGAGTGTTTCGGGCTCTGAACGGGGCACTGAGGGGTAATCCGGGGTAATCCACGACTGGGTGAGATCTGGGGACCCTGAGTGTGGACCGAGGGTGCGGGAGAGGAGGATGGAGTGCGACGGAGGGGGCATTTCGGGGGGAGGGTGGGGAGGAGAAGCGGGGATCCTCGCCAATCCCCGCGCCCCGCTGACGCCAACATCGGTCTTCTCCGCAGGTGCCGGCCGCGCGCTCCCGTTCGCCCCCCGTAGCCATGGTGAGTATGGCCCCTGCTGGGGCCCCCTCGGGGGCGGGGGCAGGAGCGCCTTTGCAGGAGTCCCGGGTCCCCGGTCCCCGTGAGGGGTTGGTGGCGGTGGTCAAGTCATGGCCAGAACAAGTGTGTCAGTGCAGCGCACGAACCTGTTTGTGTTTCAGCCTCGCAAAATCGAGGAAATCAAGGACTTTTTGCTCACGGCCAGGCGAAAGGACGCCAAATGTAAGTGGTCGCTCTGAACTGCAAGAGTGAGGACGGTCGTGCGCGCGTGGAGCGGGCCTCTGCCCTGGGCCCTGCCCTGGATCCTACCCCGATCGCGCCCTAGACCTTCCCTTGGTTTCTACCCTGGATCCTATCCTGGTTCCTCTCTAGACCTTCCTTCCCCTGGATCCCCCCTAGACCTTCCCCTGGTCCGTAGGCTGGACGGTCCCCTGGAGCGTGGGTCCCTGGGGTGTCAGACCGAGGGAGGCTGTTGAAGCAGATGCCTGGCTGCCCGGGAGCAGGGATTTATCCTATTTCCCAGAAGGAAGACTTTGTTGGGCAGTGTGTTCCCTTCGTTGGCTAATTGTGAGCGTTTTAAAAACCGTCCTTAGTTCAGAAGAGGTGTGCGTTCTGAGCAGAGTCCTTACCGGGTGGAAGTCTGGAAATGCACGTCTCAGCACCCTGACCTCGGTGCCCCGGGTCGGGTTCTGGGCCCACTGCTGCCTGAGCCCAGGCCCCGGACAGTGGGCTGTAGGAAGTAGTCCGACTTGTCACGTGTGGGAGTTAGTTTCCTGCGCGCATAAATAAGGAAAAGGGAACGATGCGTCAGAAGCCTACAAGAGCAAGCTTTCAGTGGGTTCCCCCAATGGTACTAGCCCCTGGTGCCCAGTGTTCTCACTGGTGCACCGCATGTGGGAGGGAGTCGGGCTGGTACCCCTTTGTTAGAGTTGAGGGAGGTGTGGGGGCTTGTGCTTCCTACATGGTAGATGGGGGGTAGCCCAGAGTCCTCATTTTTCTGCCTCATCAAGTAGCGCTTAACGCTTCCTTTCTCCTCCGAAATGTGTTCTCAAAAGAGAACATCAGATCATTTGCGAAAAGTAAGCCGTGTTCTGCTGACGGATTGAGGTGGCCAAGGCTCTAAGGCTCTAAGGCTCTGTCAGTGGAAGGCTGAAATGGTGGTGGGAGCTCGGGGAGAGCGTTTTATTGGGTTCACAGGGGAAGGGAGGGTCCTGTTTGTCTGGGACTGTGTGAAATGGTGGCTGTCTGTGGGAACAGGGAGGAGTGTGCTCTGTCCAGTGCTTCTGGGGACTGTTGGTACACTGTCGAGCTGTAAAGAGAGGTCATTGTGATCATCATTCAGGCCAGGGAATTTGAGTCACTGTCTGGTTCAAATCCTGGCTCTGTGAGGAGGTAAGCCATCCTCAAATTAAACACGACACTACCTTTTCCCTCCGTTGAAGGGGGATTGGTAATAGCATCTGTCCCATGGGATTGGTGCAAGGCTCCTTAGTACCGTGAAGAAATGGCACCCAGTCCATCAGATTCGTTTGCATTGGAATTCAGGATCCTGATTTTAGACTGTGTGGTCCCCTGGACACAGAATGTTCAGTGCTTTTTGAGTAAACTTTTAAAAAATACTTTTAATTAGAAATAGGCGTAACAAAACCTGATTTTAAGTGTACAGTTTGCTGGCACTGGGGACCTTCCCACAGCATTTTCTGAACTCATGATCTTGTAAAACTAAAACTATACCCAAGAAACACTAACCTACCATTCTCCCTCCAATCCCTGGCTTCCACCGTTCTGCTTACTTTATTGATTTGACTGCTCTAGAAACCTCCTGTAAATGAAATCAGCAGTGTTTGTCCCTGTGGGACTGGCTCGCTTCATTTAGCACAGTGTCTTCTGGGTTCATCCATGTGGTAGCATTTGTCAGAATTTCCTTTTAAGGCTGAATAATCCATCGTGTGGATCTGCCACTGTTCATCCAGCAGTGGGCATCGGGTGGTATCTCCCTTTTGGCTACTTCAAATCCTGTTGCCCTGAACACTGGTGTGCAGATATCTCTCGTTTCTGCTCTCAGTTCTTTGGGTTTATGTCCTTAGGTGGAAGGACTGCACAGGATGACAGCGTTGAATAAACAGTTTTTTCTTTAAGAGGTCTTAGGATTGTCCCATGTAATTTATAGGCGCACGGCAGCTGCTAGGCGATGCAGCATACTCAGCTTTAAGAGGAATGTGAAGATAGCAAAATAGGTTGGTTTGAACGAAGACCCAGTTTGCTGGATTTATTAAAACATAAGCTAAGGCAGCCATTGCCTTGGGCAGGCTCAAGTGCTGCGTCCCGTGACGTGCCTCCTTTCTTTAGAGTTACTGGCAGAGAGGGAGTTGGGGGTTGTCAGTCCAAGTGAATCTCGGCGCCGCTTCTGTGGGGCTGAGGGCCTGTGTGTCCAGCCATCTGGTCAGGCTCGGGCTGAGCCACTAGAACCCATGTGCAGCCACCTGACTCGGGATGGGCACTTGAGTGCGTTTATAATAATGAATTCTTGGGAGTGTCTGACCTGTTTTTAAAGTTCGAATGAGGAGTTTTAATGGATACATAAAATGTTCTCCATGGAAATGCACGGACACTTGTCCCCCCCGCCAACAAAACTTCAGACCTTGCACTGCTGAGCTTGAGTCACACTGGGGCTCTGTTGTCTGAGCTGTGGTCCTGAGATAGAATTGGGCAGTAGGAAAGAGCCCGGAAAATGGGTTTCATAAATTTAAGGAAAAGCTTTAGCACATAACTCTGGGGCAGGTGGCTGGCAGACCCTGAAGAAAGTAGTTACCATTGTCCCGGGGTTGGCGGGGGGAGGGGGGCGGGGGGGGGGGCAGAGAACTGATTCCCAGAAGTAGAGAGGTGGAACGTTCTTGATCCTAGCAGATGATACATCTCCTTATTTGATGAGCTACTTTTATCCCTTTAAAAAATAAGATGGTTACAGAATGTTCTCGGATGTGTTCCACATATCAGATTATCTGTTTTTATGTGTAAACCAGTTTAGATTAATAAGCCCTAGGCTCTGACGTATTAATATAAGGGAAATGTAGGTTTCTGACACTGTTACTATTGAAGTGTAGAGGGCTTCTGGTTTTCTGTTTCTGCAGAGGGGATGGTACAGGGAGGCGAGCACAGCCCTGACCGTGGTTGCAGCCAAAAGTGCCACTTTTCTACATAAATATAAAGCAGGTGAACTGTGTGACAGCTCTTCTATGATACAATTTAATTCCTAATTCTGGTCTCTTTGGTAGCCGTCAAGATCAAGAAAAATAAGGATAATGTGAAGTTTAAAGTTCGGTGCAGCAGATACCTTTACACCTTGGTCATCACGGACAAGGAGAAAGCAGAGAAGCTGAAGCAGTCCTTGCCCCCAGGTGAGCGAGCCGGGGGTCCTGGGGGGCTGACCTGAAATGTGGAAGGCACCTGTGTTTGCCATCTCTTTTCTTGAGTTGTTCCCAGATTTAGGAAAGTCCCATTTTGTGGCTTGTCGAAGTATCTGCTCTTGCTGTTGGTGGTGCAAGGAATGAATAGTTGTGATCCTCAGAGTTCCATCCCATTCCAGAAATAGTTTCCCTGGCCAAAGAACAGTTTGTTTCGCTCCCATCCATGCTTTTCTAACAGAATAGTAACAGCGAACATTTAACTCTGTGGGTAACTCTTTCTTCTCCCTGCAACCCTACAAGGTGGGTGCTGGTACCCATCCCCATTTTTGCAGGTCAGAAAACTAAATAGGCCATGAGTATAGGTGAGACTTAGGGCCCATCCTGGGGAGGGAGGGGGGACCAAAAGCTGAGGCAGGGCAGAGATGGCCCGGAATGCAGAGTGGTCTCAAAGGCTGCCCCTTCATACCGGAAACTTCACCAATGCAGCTTGACATAAGAACTTCTTGAGACCTCTTCATGAAGGCTGAGAGAGGGAATGCTTTCTGATTTTGTTTTGTTTTTGTTTTTTAATTATCAAACGCTGAGGGGTTTTTTTTAAGTTTTTTTTTTTAAAGATTTATTTTAAGAGCGCATGCGTGGGGTTGGGGGGGGTACAGCGGGCAGAGGGAGAGAGTCCTAAGCAGACTCCACTGAGCTTGGAGCCCCACGTGGGATTCAGTTTCACAGCCCTGAGATCACAACCTGAGCAGAAACCCAAGAGTTGACTGTACCACCCAGGCGCCCCTAACACTGACTTAATTTTTTTTTATTTTTATTTCTTTAGATTTAGAGCAAGGGCATGCAGGAGGGGCAGAGGGAGAGAGAGAATCTTAAGCAGGTTCCACGCTCAGTACAGAGCCTATCATGGGGCTCAATCTCACAACCCTGATTAACTTAATATTTTAAGCAAAACCACCATGGTATGCTTAATTTCTGAGTTTGTTAACCCTCTTTAGCTTAAGTACAAATCCAGACAGGCAAGAGTAACTCTAAATAAAAATGTATGTTCTGGGTGACTCACTTTTGTATCTTTTCCTCTAGGTTTGGCAGTGAAGGAGCTGAAGTGAACCTGGCCCACTGATTTGAACTGTATTAAAGTTTTAAAAATTCTTAAAATGTCCTTTGTCTTTGAGGGTGGGAAGGGAAATACTACTTGGTCGTGCCTTCTGGTGGGAACAGGATGGGGGTCCTGGTTGCTACTTACTTGCATCCCTGATCTTTGGCTGTGATCTCAATGGACAAATAAAACCATCCTTTGTTTAGCCTAAGTTTGGAAAATGAATAGATGGAAACACACAGAAGAGGCAGATATTTGTGGAAGTAAGCCAGTATGCCCTCATGGGATTTAAAAGTCATTTAGGTAAAGTGAGCTTCCTGATAATGAAAATGGTAGTTACAAGGTGGAGTTGATTAGCTTCTAGGAAATAGCAACAGGCTGAGCTATCCCATCCAAACAGAGCACCCTTTCCCGCCACGGTTCTCAGCCCCAGCTTGTGCCTTTCAGATCCACCATGGGGAAGTATTCCTTGATGCAGGAGTAGACAGGAGGCTTTTTATTCAGACTAAGTGCTGGGAAGCTTTGTTTCCTAAGTGCTGCTCAAGGTAAAGTGGAGCTTCAGAATATGTAGGGTGTGATGAGATTATTGCTAAGAGCAGATGAGTGTTAGCCCTGCTAACAGTGTAACCCACTGCTCAAAAGGGCCCAAATTCCAGCATGAGTGCAGCAGCTCAGGTCCCAGCCAGCCCCGACTCTTTGGAGGTTAAATGCAGGTTCTACCACTTGCCAGCTGGCATGATCTTGAGAAATTACCTCACTGTTGAGCACCATGCACTGGTACCAGCCCCAGGGAAGAACGGCAAACCTCTGCCTATTGAGTCACCATGGGAGAATCAGGCAGGGATGGGACAGTGCTTACAGAGAAAAGACCGTGAGATCAGCTTTAATGGCGGGTGATGGCCAGCAGGTGTCACCCTGTGCAGCGGCAAGGCAATCAGCCTCGTGGATCCCCTCCCCTCCCCTCCCTTCTGAGGACAGATAACGGGGTCGGGTAAGTGTCTATGATGCAGAGAAAGCTGCCTCTACAACATGACAGGAGTTGTGTTGGACTCCTGTGTGCCAGGCCAGTTCTTAGGAGGCTGAGTGGGGTCCTCCAGACTGCCTTTCCCGACATGGCCTGAGTTTACATATGGTTACGGCACGTAACCCATAACCATATTGATGCTTCAGTGGTCTGTTGTAAGGGTGAATGAGCTAAGAGGAAACGTATGGTCGCTTTTCTGGCACTTAGCAATTTTGAGGTGAATGGGGGTCATGTCAGGACAGACCACGAGGTGGCGACATACTACAAGTGAGCGGTCTCCAGTGTGGGTCTAGAAATGCTTCACTTGATAAAATTCACTCCCCAGGAGCCTACTGCCTGAATTTAGTTGCATTTTTTCCTATAGAAATTCTAAGGCTGTAAGGGAGTTTGAATCCAGTCATGAGAGGCATGGGTTTCCTCCAGGAGGGGTCCACGGCCTCAGTGACCAACCCAGGATGGAGCACCTTCAGGGGCTTCCAGTCTTCCCCATTCTCTGGGTGTTCAAGATTCCCAGGAAGAGGGAGGGCTTGCCACTTGGGCTCCCTTTGTCCCAGCACATTGTGCAGAGACAGGCCCCAGCTCCTAGGAGACAAACCCTGCAGGCGTTTGTCTGGCCTCCGTGCCTGGAGAAGGCACCCTTTCCCGCCACGGTTCTCAGCCCCAGCTTGTGCCTTGGAGCCGTTTGGGGTGCTTGTTCAAAATTCTCCATGGTGGCCAAGGCTGATGGCAGAGATAATGATTAAGTTGGTTGGAGGCCTAGGTATGTGTTAAGCCCTCAGGTGGCCAGGTACAACCACTGCTTTGCTGAGGTCCACTTGTCGGCTTGGGTGAGCCCATTCCTGCTGCACACCGGCTGAGTGGTGAGGCGTGGGCCACAGTTGCTGGTTTGGAATGGGCAATTGGGCTGTTCTCACTTCAACTCCCATTAAGAGTCCCCAGGCAGGGAGACCTGGGTGGCTCAGTCGTTAAGCGTCCGCCTTCGGCTCAGGTCATGATCCCAGGGTCCTGGGATCGAGCCCCACATCAGGCTCCTGTCTCAGCGGGGAGTCTGCTTCTCCCTCTCCCACTTCCCCTGCTTGTGTTCCCTCTCTCGCTATGTCTCTCTCTCTTAAATAAATAAAATCTTAAAAAAAAAAAAAAAAAGTGTCCCCAGGCAATCTCCTGTTCCTGTTCTGCTTTGCTCCGAGGGCTCACCTGGCTTAGGTCAGCAGCCCTTTGGGGAAGAGGCTAGAAGGATCACTGTCTAGCTGGGTGCAGACCGGCAGAGCAGGTTTGGGTGTTCATTGCTGCACCCAGATGGCTGCTACGCTGGCCCTGAGGGTGAGCTTTGGTATTCGTCTTCAAGCCTGTCTGCAGGCCTGCTCCCTGCCCCACCCCCTCCCTCTCGGGCTGGCAGGACCCCCCGTAACAGGTTCAGGGTCAGTCCCCAGGGTGAGACACGCCCCTTCCCCGGAGGCAGACCCTCCCGCTTGGGATCTCTGGTATCTTGCCCTCCCTTCTCCCCTGAAGCACTTAGAATCACTGTTGTGACTCTAATCTTCTAGAGGAATGCCAAATCCCCGAACTTCCGGCGTTCAGGAGGCAGGATCAGCAGCTGGAGCCTCCTGTGCTGTCAACGGGGAGGAAGAGGGAGAGGGGACCGTGCATGTGGCACCCAGCAGGGCCTATCATGGAGGTGCCAGGCTGCATCCTCATGCCAGTTGTCAGAGCCAGCCTGCCGAGGGCCCCAGGACATTGCTTCAAAGGTACATTTTCCTCAACAGGCAGCAGGGCCCACCTCAAAGACCAAAATCCTTACCAGGCCCTGTGTGAAATGGCCCTTGCCTATTTCCTCCCCTCCTTTTTTTTTTTTTTTAAATAAAGGTATTTATTTTAAAGTAAGGCTGATTGAGGCGCCCCTGGATGGCTCAGTCCGTTAAGCATCTGACTCTTGGTTTCAGCTCAGGTCATGATGACAGGGTTGTGAGATCAAGCCCCACATTGGGGGGGGGGGGGCGTGCTCAGCAGGGAGTCTGCTAGAGTCTCTCTCACTCCCTCTCTGCCCCTCCCCCTTCTCTCTCTAAAATAAAATCTTTTAAAAAATATAAAATAAGGCTTATTGAGGCAAAACTTACAGTGAAATTCATCCTTCTTGGTGTACAATTCTCTGAATTTTGACAAACACTTATACTTTTATAAATACCCCTGCAACCAAAGTTTCATCACCCGGAGAAGTTCCCTCTTACACCGCCCCACCCCGGGGACCGGTCAGCCTCTGCTCTCCCTGCCTGCAGTCTGACAGTCTCTCCCTGCCACCCCCACCCCCTGTGCTGTACCTATTTGATTCTCTTCTACACCCTTAACACCCCCACCCGGATCGCGGTCCCCGGTCTCATCATGTACTGTCCCTCTGCTCAGATCCCTCGCCCAGGACACCCCGAGTAGCTCGCCCCCACCCTCCTACCAACACCAGACTCTTGAAAGCACTGAACAGGGTTTGCAACTCATCACTGGGGTAAAAGCTTCCTCTCCTCCCTAAACTCTAGACCCCATGCAGACAGGAACGCGGGTGTTTTATTGGTCACTGTATTCCCTAGAAGGGAGAAGGTGCTCTGCCAAAGTTTGTTGAATTAATGAAAACCCCTATGAGAAAAGAAGCACTCTCTGGCCTTCTGCACACCCCTCAGTGCCTCAGCTTTGGGTATGCCCAGATGGGATGGCCCCAGTCAGGGGCCCAGGGAACTGGAACTCCCTCTCCTGGCCCCTGGACCTCTGATAGTGGTCATAGTAGGGACGTCTGTGGTCCACGCCCCTCTGGCAAACACGCTTTCAGGGCACCGCACCCAGCTCCCCAAGTCAGAAACTCAGGAGTTTCTCTGGAGTCCCCTTTCTCACCCATGTCTCTTCCCCACTTCGTGACCACCCCCAGACTGTGTCCAATTCCAGCCAGATCCATCAGGACCCCTAACTCCTCCACTCTCACGTAAACCTCAGGCGGTACTTTACCTTGACCTTGTCCTTGTTTCAAGCCTCACGTCTACTTGCCAGCCCCAACCTGTCCTCCCGTCACATCATGCTGTTTGCAGTTCCCAAAACCAGGCTTTTATGCCTGGGGCTTCTGTGAGTGCTCAGCATACTCAGGGCCAGGTGTCCACAAGGCTTTATCAGATCAACGACTGCACCTGAGCACATCCTGGTCCACTGACCCTGCTCTGCTTTTGCTTTTCTCCAAAGCCCCTTTGAAGACAGCAGTTTGCCTCTTTCTGTGTGTACTGCTATTACCAGCTGCCCCCACCAAGCGCCATGCCCCTGCTCTGTTCAGTGCCTGGCACATTGTAGGTGTTCAGTAAATGTGTGCTGTGGACGGTCTTGTGTCTCCCCGAGAGGTCCAGCCTTTCCTGGCGCTCCCAGTACTCTCCTACCCTCCCGTCTGGTCGCTCGAGGGTCCCTTCCTCCAGGAGGCCTGCCCGGTGCCGCCTGCCAGGCAGAATCAAACTGCTTTTCTCAGTCCCCAGGGCTTCCAAAGCAGCGTCCGTTAGTTGTTTGGGCAGATAGGCTGGGCGCTCGCGGGACAGAACCATGTCTTACTGCTCTGAGTACACGTGGTTTACACGGTGGGTGCTCAATAAATTAGAATGAATTTAGAACTAGGGACCCAGGGGCAGACTGTTGCTCCCTGCCGTCCCCACACTGTGAACTGACTACTCCCTGGCAGCCCTAGGAATGGCCGTCTCGCATCTGGCGCCAGGACTGCCCTGCTCGCAGCACGCATTGACAATCTACATCCTGATTTGATAATAACTAACGAGAAGCCCGGGGACCTAGAGACGGCTGTGAAGAAACAGGGGCGTTTGGGGGGCAGTTTTCACTTCTTCCATCTCCTTCGCCCGCGGGGCCAAGACAGAATCCCGAGCAGGAAAAGCCTGCGGGTTCCCCAGCACGACCCTCTGCAGCCCGAGGGCGCGCCCAGGGCCGGTGGTCCAGCCCGGGAGGGGCGGGGCGGGGCGGGGCCTGCGCCGAGGCGGGGCGGGGCGGGGCGGGGCGGGGCGCGCGTCCCAGGCCGGGTGGCAGCGGCGGCGGCGGCGGCGGCAGGAGCGGCGGCCGCAGCAGACAGCAGGCGGGCGCGCTCGGGCCGAGCCATGCCGGCCGCGCGCGTGGAGTACGTCGCGCCCTGGTGGGTGGCGTGGCTGCACAGCGTCCCGCACCTGGGCTTGCGCCTGCAGCCGGTGGACAGCACATTCAACCCCCGCGATGAGAGTTACCGGGAGGTGAGTCCGCGCCGCCCGGACCCGGGCCACGGCCGGCGCCCCAAGTCCCCGCACCACCCCGTCCGCCTCCCGGCCCGCCCGCCGCGGTCCGCACGCCTCCCCGGCCCGCCTCCCACCCTTGCCCCGCAGCCTCCTCACCCCTCTCCCTTTCTCCCCCGGGACTCTTGGCTACGGCGCTCCCGTCTGGGAACCTCGTGGGCCGGGAAAGCTGGAAAGATGGGAGTTCTGCCAGCGCTGGGGAACGGGGGGGAGGGGCGCAGAGGCTGCGTGCGGGGCGTGGGGGCCCGAGCGCTGGGGGAGGGGGGCATTTGCGCCCGTACCCGGGTAATTCCTTCGCGCGAGCTGTGGGGATGCCAAGGACGCCTCGGGCTTTTCTTCCGTCTGCGGTTCCAAGACGGGCGCTCTCTTTCCGGGTTTATGTGGCCTGGGAGAAGTTTGAGCAGAAACTGACTCGTCTCCAGAGTTCGACTCCGCAGCCCCCCTCCTCCCCAGCCCCTGCTTGCAGGTCGGGAGCCGCTGGGCACCTCTGCCTGGCCCCCTCCTGGACCGCTGCAGGGCCAGGGGAGGCGGCTGCGTGGGGGCGGGGATGACTTCCCTCCCGTGCACCCAAAGCCCCCAGCCACATATGGAGGCCTGGGGGAAGGGACGTGTCCCCAGTCAGCCCCATCTCACACCAGCTCCAGCCTCCTGCGCCGTGCATACACTCCAAGGCCCTGAATTTCTGGGGTCTTGGCTTCTTGGCCGGCCACTCCCCTCATCCTTGCACTTCTGCCCTTTCCTCGCTCCGCCGGCCCTTCCCTCTGCGGGTTCTGTACCCCCCCTGGAGGAGGGGCTCCCCAGACCTCCCCGCCGGGGCAGAACTAAAGGTTCTCCCAGCCTTCTGAAATCTGGCCAAGCCTGCTCCAGCCCCTGTGGCCCAGCTGAGTCAGTTCACTGTTGGGTCAAAGATTCAGGCTGAAAAGCCCAGGACGGGGACCATTTGTTGAGAGTTCTGGGCCCATGTTGAGACTTTGACCCCTGGTGGCTTCTGCCTGCAGAGTGTCAGGTTCTCTGGCCTGGGCCTGATCGGCCCGTGTGGGGCAGGTCAGGGCAGAGCAGGGCCTCTGCTGAGTCTCGGGAGGCGGAGGGGGAGGCTGAGCCGCTGAGGGGGGCGCTGAGCTGGGAGTCAGCTATTTGCCTTCCCTGACCAGCCCTTGCTCCTGCAGGGCCTGAGGGATCCTGATCCGGCAGGGTGTGCAGTGCACTGGGGACAGGGAGTCTAATAATAGACCCTAGTGTCCCTGTCGCCCTCAGACTCCAGGCACAAGGTGCCTGCCCTTCCAGAAAGGGGAGAGAATCAGGACCCCTTCCTGCTGTCCTGCTGCGAGGCACTTGGGTGGGTTAGCCCGGCTCCCTCCTAATCTGTGTCTGCCCCTCCCTTCTCCCAGAGCTCTGCCCGTGGAAGTCAGCGTTCCCGGAGAATGCGGCTGCCTGGGGATAGCTCCAGGGAATCTTCCGCTCCCAGTGAATGCATGAAAAGAGGCGGATATGATTTCTGAGACAGCTGTGTCGGGGGGTGTGTGTGCGCGCGCACGCGCGTGCACGTGCCCGTGTTTGTTGGTGCGTCCCTAACCCTGCGCCCCAGATCTTGGGAGGGGGGGAGATCTCCAGCCTTAATTTTCTTCTCTCCACAAGAGGAAATCTAAACTGGCTGGGTCAGGAAGACCTCCAGATGGGCGAGAGGGTGGTGGTAGGGCACTCCCCCACCCCGGTGGCCCCAGAGACAGCACCTGTCCCGCCAGCAGCTGTGGCTTGGGGGGCCTGAACCTCCCCCACCCACTCAGTCCCCTGGAGAGGTGGCAGCTGAGCCAGAGGGACCCACTCACAGTCCCTGCCCCTCTTCTCTCGGGATGTAGCCCCTGGCACACTGTGCAGGGCATCAAATGACTCCAGAAGGCATTCCCTTCCCGTGGGCCACTGCTCCTGGGCAGCCCGACCATGGCTCTGGGTGTTAGTTAAAGTGGCTCCTGTTTGGGTGAGTCCCCCTGTGGTCTGACCATGGGTCCCTCCTGGAAGCTCCCTTCCTCCCAGCTGGCAGGCCAGTTAACACCATGGATGGGGCACCTTCTGCTGTCAATCATCTGAGTACTTAGCAAACTTGATTGAGGCCAAATGCTATGCCAGACGAGGGGTCACATGATAACCAAGGCTGCCAGGGCCTTGGCTCCAGGCTACAGCAGCTGAGTAGGTGGGGCTGGGGCTCTGCCCTCCAGCTGTCTTGAGTTGGAATCCCCGTTTTATCACTTACTGTGTGTCATGGCAGGTGTCCATACCTCTCTGAGCCCCACTTCCCTCATCTGCAAGTATTAAACGAGACATTCCATGCAATGTGCTTGGTACCTAAAGAGCTTTTGCAGTAGGACCAGTGATACAAACCATTAGACAGGCTGGCCTTCGGGTTCAGTAATGTGTCCAAAGACAGTACTCCTCGGGCCATAGAGAGGGAAGAGATTTTCTTCTACAGACCCTGATCAGAGAAGAACTAACTCATGCCCAAAGTGTCCAAATGAACAGTAACGGCTTGTGGGGAAGTGTGTGTGCGCGTGCACCAAAGACTCAGTGGGGATGGAAAGAGGCAGGTGCAGGCCCCGAGGAAAATTCAGGAGGGACGAGCTATGCAGGGATCTGGAAGAAAAAAGGGGTCTCAAAGAGTGGAAATGACAGACGAGCAGCTCACCTAGTGACCTGGAATATCCTGAGGAAGTTCAGCTCCCAGAACGTTCCTGAGGAAGCAGGGTTCCCACTCACTTTCTGGACTCTTGGGGAGCAGTGGAAGCCCACCGATGGTTGACCCTTTCACCACCACCACCCCTCCCCTGCCAGTGGACTTGACCCTGCACCCCAGCTCTAGGCTGTGTGTGTGCAGAGGGGAAGCAGCCAAGACCTCTCAGTCTGAGTCTCTCACCTTTGATGGGTGACGGGTAGAGATGGAGAAACCCCCCACCCCCATCAAGGAGAGAAGGAAAGGACCCGATAAGTTAAGGGGTCTAGAGCGTGTGGCCGGTGAGTGGCACGTCATAAATTGCCACAAGCCCTGCTTGGGGAGGAGCCCCCAGCTGGACAGGTGTCCACTGGGCGGAGTTGGGGACACAGAAAGGACCCCTGGCCCTGCATCCAGCTGTGACTCTTTCCCAGAACAAGCCACTGGTGTTCCCTCCTCCAGCTATGGGCACCACCCGGCTCCCCGCCATTGCAGGGAGGCCAGGTGCTGATGAACGAATGTACTGGAAATGTCTTAGTAGCTCCAAACGCCGTGCAGATGTTAGCAGCTGCCTCCGTCCAAGTGCAGGAGCCACACGGTGCTTCCTGTTCCACGGGTCCTTCCATACACCAGCCATTCTTTTGGGACACGCATGATGAGATAGACAAGATGCTTTTAACTTTTTACATTCAGAAGTGTATTTTCACATGTTAACTCTGGGTGGTTCAGCTCCTAGGCTCCCCAGAGAGTCCCGAGTGTGTGTCCTCAGGCCAGGGGAGGGGACAGGATGGGGCCAGCCCCAGAACCACAGGGCTCCCCCCCACCCCGTTCCTTGGGGGCAGGTCTCAGGAGGAAAGGCCAGGCTGGGAGCCCAGCCGAGGAGCCCAAGTTGGATGAGGAAGCCCCATTCATGCAGCCTGCACACTGAGTCATGGTCATCAGACAATCACGCTGCGCCCCCCTCCCCTACTGGGGTGCCGTGGCAGGGCTTAACCCTTCCCTCCCAAGTTGCTCCAGTTCCCCTCCCTGGGGCCTCACCCCGAGGCTGGCCCACTCTCTAGCTATCTCCTGACCCCTTGGGGTGAGGGGGGTCTCCGGCTGCTGCCCCCTCCCGTGCCTAGTGCAGAAGCCCCTCATGGTCAGCGTCCCCCAGTGTGCAAATCAGTCAGTCCCGCCCCAGCTTGTGTCCCGGTTTCTTGCCCTGGGTTTCTCCGTACAAAGTGGCAAACCAGAACTAATTGAAGTCACTGTGCTGAGGACAGAGGCTGGAGCCCCAGCTCTGATGTGGAGCTGTGGGCACGGTGGTGGCTCGGTGTTGGGCAGGGCGGGGAGGGGGTGGCTGCCGGGCGCTGTGGGCGTGCGGCTGACATGGGCAACTACTTTCCAGGCTCTGTCCGAGCAGGGGACTTGTGAGCAGAGCTCCCAGCAACTTCTGAAAGGGAGGTTGGCTCTCCCCAGCCCCCACCTGCCACGCACATGGGGACTTGCAGTGTTAATTAGGGACAGGAAAATAATTGCCTATTAGAGGTTGGCAGGTGACATGGGGCGGGGGGCGGTTCTGCTGGTTGGGCTACTGCTCCCTCCTCCCTCCAGCACATCCTTCCTCCTCCCCTCCGCTCCCCAACTTCCTCCTTTCCTTCCCTGCTCCCCCCCTCCCCCACCAGGCCTGCCCCATCCTTGTCACCCAGCACCCGAGGGCAGAGACCTGAGGTGAACTGCTAACCAAAGGGCCCCTGCATTTGGGTTTCGCAGGCCTGGCCTCTCTCAGGCGGGACGTGCACCTCCTTGAGGCCAGCTGCGCAGCTGGGGAGGCTGTGCCCTCGGGCCTGGGCTCACGGGGGGCCGAGTGGGCTCTGAGAGTGTGAAGTAGGGGAGTCACTACACAGACGGAGGGTGGCGACTGGCCGTGGTTTGGGGAGGACTGAGACGGCACCAACCCATGTCTAGACCACTCTTGGCGGTCCTTCCTTGCCAGGTGGGGACACGTGCTAGAGTCGCGGCTTTTCCTGTTTGGGGAAAGCCTGGGACTGTCCAGACCAGTTGGAAGCCAAGGGTAGCTGGGAGGAGGTCTGCATGTGAACCACTCTAGTGTATACAAAAGGTCTGTCTGGCTTTTTGTTGCTTTTTTTTTTTTTTTTTCATTAGGAACAACTTACAGGGAAGTGCACTCTTTTTTTTTTTTAAGATTTTATTTATTCGAGAGAGAGAGTGAGTGGGATGGAGGGGCAGAGGGAGAGGGAGAAGCAGACTCCCTCCTGAGCATTGAGCCCGATGCGGGGCTCCACCCCAGGACCCTGGGATCACGACCTGAGCCGAAGGCAGACGCTTAACCGGCTGAGCCACCCAGGCGTCCCCAGAAGGTGCATCAGTTTTAAGTGTGCACCTGAATACGTGCATGAGAGAGGCCATCCTGACAGAGTATTCCTGACCCCCCAGGAACCCCTCCCACTCCTCAGTCTGTCCCCTCGCAGAGGTGTTTCCTGTGCCCACCTGTCACTGTAGGTGCACTTCTCTGACGGCGCTACATGTCTGCCATTTGGCGTGGCTTTCTTCCTGTGGCTGCGTGGTATTCCAGCTTCTGACCACAGAACGTTGTATGTACCTGTTCTATTGTTGGTGGTCACTCGTCTTGTCTCTGCTCTGTGGCTGTTACCAGTGTATTGAGCTGCTGGGGACATTCGTTTGCATATCCTGGGGCGGGGACACGGGCCTCCTTTCTGTAAGGTAAATGACCAGGCGGGCCTTACTGGCTCGTGGGGTAGGTGCGTCGTGCAGCGGTTGGCAGATTGGTCAGGGCAACCCAGGGTTTTAGCATAGGGGCCTTGAGGGCCTGCACGAGGGTGGCCAAGACACAGCATGGCATGTCAGTCCCCTCCTCAGTCAGAGGAGGCCCTGGAGAGTGGCGCTCTGCTAAAGGAGTCTTTGAAGAAAAGCTTAAGCTGCTGGAAAAGGTTTGGGAAAGCCTGTGGACACTCATTATCGCCCCCCAGACTTGTGGGATACCGATTTCCTGCGATCATCTCTAGACACCCTTCTGATTCGCTAGGGCCCAGAACGAGGCTTGAGACCCTGCATCTCTCTTTTTTTTTTTTTTTTTAAAGATTTTATTTATTTGACAGAGAGAGACACAGCGACAGAGGGAACACAAGCAGGGGGAGTGGGAGAGGGAGAAGCAGGCTTCCTGCCGAGCAGAGAGCCCGATGCGGGGCTCGGTCCCAGGACCCTGGGATCATGACCTGAGCCGAAGGCAGATGCTTAACGACCGAGCCACCCAGGCGCCCTGCGACCCTGCATTTCTAACAAGAGTCTGCATTTTAAGAGATGTCCATATTGTGCCGGGTTGGTAAACTTCACTTTGAGCAGCGAGCCCCTAACACCCGTCCTTCCTGGCCTGGGGCTCCAGGGCCCTCCGGTGAGAGAGCAAGGGCTGAGGGCGGGAAGGTAGCAGCTCCTTTCCACCCTCTGAGCAGAGTGGGGGTGCCTAGTGGTCCAGGCCAAGAGCACCAGCCCGGCCAGGCCATGAGGCCATCGGGGACACTTCAGCTGGGCTGATGTGTTCGGGTCACTAGGGCATCCATGCTGCTGGAGGTGGGAGACGAGTGGGGAGCGAGTTCCTACAGTACCTGCGACGTGTTTGTCCCAGGTGGTGGTGAAGCCACACCGTGGCACCTCCACCATCCCCACTCCCAAATGAGCCACCTCCTGACCTCTTCTGGTCTATCCCCACCAATTTGGCCATTTGTCCATGAGGCTCAGAAGCCTGCAGGTCCAGGCGACCAGAGGAGCAGGTTGAATCAAGGGTGCAAAGGCCAACTCGAGCCCTCACAGACCTGGTGAGACAGGGCAGACCCAGCAGGTGCCTCACCACTGTGAGGCTCCCCACCCCACCTCCCCTTCCCCCGAAGATGGCCCTGGCGTGAGGACTGCAGAGCCCCCCAGCCTCTGTTTGTCAGTGTTGTCTCCTCTGTGTGCGCATGGTCCGTCACAGTCTGGTCTCTCCCTTAGACCAGGAGGTCCCGGCATCTACCTGAGTCTGCTGGTCGCCACCACCAGCACTAGGGTTCCCTGAAACCGGCTCCCACCCCAACAGCCCAGACTAGAGTGCTGGGGGCTCTGGACCGGGCACTACCAAGGGGACATGTGGGGAGCAGGGTGAGGCTGGCTGTCAGCTCAGGAGCCTGACTGACGGCCAGGTCCAGCCCTGGCTGGCGGCCACCGATCCTAGTGCCATCTGGTGTCCATCTGGCTGAATCGAGAGACTGGAGGGCAAGGAGGGGGTTGCCTCTGGGCCTCCTAACAGACAGCAGCTCGCTTTGCAGGGCCCCGAGGTGCTCGGCTGACCTGAGACGGCACCTTCTGCCCCCTTCAGAATTTGAGACTGGGGGACGGCTCTCCCTTTCTGGCTGCAGTGAAAGGGACCCCACGGTGCATGTTCTGACTCCCCCCCCCCCCTCGCCCCCGCCGCTCCTGCCCCTCCAGCACAGAGCTGGCTTCTTGTGTCTCTGGAGGGACCCCAGCATCTAGAACAAGGCTCGGAGGAAGCGGGTGCACCAGGCATCCCTTCCTGGCCCTGTCCCAGGTTCCTCTCAGCTTCCAAAACATCCTGCCCAAAGCCGGTGTCCTCCAGGAGGCCACGGCCCTCGGATCCTCGTGGCTGTCCCTCCCCTTGTCTGTCCCCCTAGCCACGCAGCTCATCACCCATAGCCCCCACTGCCGGCTGGCGGTTCCTGCCTTGTCTCTTGAACGGCTCAGAGTAGCTCATCAGGCAGGGCCTGGTCCGTAACTTCATGCAGGCGTGTAAGCCACCAACCGGGGCACAGCCTGAAGCTGCTCCTTCTCCCTCACCTCTGCTGCCCACACTGCATCCACTGTTCTCCTGCCCCTGCCCGCCCTGCCCACGTCGAAGCACCTTCTGCCCCGGCGCCCCCGCCCAGCCTGAGCGCCGGGCCCTGTGCGTGTGGGGTTGGGGCCTCAACCATGGGAGGAGGGAGGAAGGCAGAAGAGGGATGGAGGCCCCCCACAGCCCCAGTGGGAGCTCAGGACCCCAGGACAGGGTGCTTCTCGATCCCCTCCACGGGACCAAGTGCTGACACTGGGCCTTTCCTCTTCAGTCACTGCTGTTCCTGGGGCTGGTGGCCGCCATCTGCCTGGGCCTGAACCTCATTGTCCTCACGGCTTACATGGTCTGCGTGTGCTGCTGCCGGCAGGACGAGGCTGTGCAGACCAAGCAGCGCAACTCCTGCTGCGTCACCTGGACGGCGGTGGTGGCCGGGCTCGTCTGCTGGTGAGTGTCCCTCTGCACTGGGCTCAGGGGGTGGCTCCGGGGGTTCTCCGGTGCCCACAGCGGGGAAAGTCAGCTTGTGGGGGCCTGACTGTCTGGGTCTTCCTGGCGGTTAGCCCCTGGCCCATGACACCCCTTCCTCTCCCTCTACCACCAGCCCTCCCCCCCCCACCCACCCAACCCCAAGTGCTTCCTCTGCTGTGTGGCCACATTCTTCTGACCAAGCTCCGGGTACCATCGTGGCAGAGGCTTTCCCAGGGCAAAAGCTGTCCCTTTCCTTGCCCAGCAACAGGGGTCAGATGCACGGGGTGGTGACGGGGGTCCAGCCAGTGCCTCTGCCCTGGTGCAGTCCTGTTCAGCCTGGCGGGGGCATGCCTGGCAGCCCCGGACAGCATTCCTGGACAGAGGGGGCATCTGCTGTTTGCATCGTGGGGCCTTCCCAGCTGCTCTGCGAGGTCAGAGGAAATTTGACTGCAGTCTACATCAATTCCATTCTTCTCAAGAGATCCATAGCTCTTAGTGCCATCCGCTGGGCCTTCTGTGCTTAGGACGGCGAATGAGGGTTCCCACCCCCGTGCAAGAGCCCACATTGCCCGGGCGGTACCCACACGCTTGCTGGCTCTGGTTTTGGGAGGTGGTTGTATTGTTCTTGTTCTCATGTCTACGGAGGTTTTTCCAAAAGCCTCGGATCCAGCCTGAGATGCTCCTGGGGGTGGTCACTCTCGAAGGGTAGAGACCCTCCTTGCTAAGTGTCCCGTCGCATCCAAGATCCCGCAGCGGGACTCGGCCCTCTGTCTGGGCAGCAGGATGAGAGGCAGGCGGGGCACAGCGGTGCTGGGAGTGAGGATGCCTGGGCTGTTAGCCTCACTTCGCTCCTGTGGTTTCTTCTCTGTTACAGCATGCTCACATCCCGTCCTGCCTGCAGCGTCAGGGTCACCTAAGCCAAGATAGGAAGGAGCCAGAAGCAGGGTCGCAGTGATGCCAAAGCGCTGAGCGCTAGGGCTGCGGGGGGGGGGGGGGGGGGTGTGTCATGCCGCTGGGTCCTAAATCATAAACAGAAAGGAGAGAGTTCTAGCCCAAGTCAGGAGCTCAAAGACGAGTCTGACTCCCAGCAGAGAGGACCTCCCACGAAGTAGCTGGAATAACAGCCTCCTGCTGGGGGTGGCCCGGGAGACATGGGAGACAGTGAAGAAACCAGTAGTGCTTTCTGCACAGCAAGCCCTCTCTGCATGAACTCAGATTTCTTCAAAAAATGCTGCAAATGACAGAAGAGTACTTGGGAACAGTAAGAATGACTTTGAAGGGTCAGTTCCAGTAAGTAATAATTACCGGCCGTTTCAGGAAAACTCAAAACAGAAGGAACGCATGTGGCGTGATTCATTCTCTAAAATTCTGCCGGCTATTTGTGCCAGGCAAGCGAGAGCCCGCGGTAAGAAGCACAGGCACTGATTCTGCCTTCTTGTGGCTTTTGGAGAGTTGGAGAATCACACATTTGTTTGATTTGAGTAATTACAAACTAAAGAGTAAGTTTGGAGGAAAGGAACAAGCGTAAAGTCGATGGCCTACTGGAGTCGGGCATTCCTGGGTGATGGGCACCAAGATCCATAGGGTGACCAGGCAAAGGTGGGGGCAGGGTAGGAGAGATACTTCAGGCAGAAGAAAGAGGAGTGTGTGCAAAGGCCCTGTGGCAAGAGGGAGCATGGGACATTTTAAGGACCTGAAAGAAGCCAGTGTGGCTGGAGCAGAGAGGGGGTAAGGGGCTAGGGTAGGGGTGCTACAAGGGGTCTTGGGGATCAGCCGTAAGTGGAATGGTTGTCAGTCACCTTCGCTGGAGTTGTGCTCAGATCAGCATGAGTTGACGGGGAGAGTCAGGGAAGGGGAGTAGAAAAGGCCGAAGTAGAGGGAGACCAGGTGAGATTGGGGGGATTGGGAGGGCGTGTTAGCTCTGATAGTAAGGATCCCGGAGAAGAGGGGAGATTCGATCCATAGAAGAAAGTCCCAACAGCAGGTTCCCCAAACGGCCAAAGGTACAGGAGGAGAGCTCCTTTTGCCCTTCTATTTGGGAGACAGAATTTTATACCTGGGAAAGATACTCTATCTTATGCCTCAAACAGAATGGTCTGTGTGGCCCAGGTGGGACCGATGACACCTGGAGGGAGCCGGGAGGCCCTCATTAAACAGCCGGGGCGATTTCTGGTCTTGGAAGACCAGGTGCCCTCCTGGGCCAGCTCCGATAAATCCAGACTAGGGGAAGGCAGAAAGTGAGAATACCTCCAGTCTCGAAAACAGGGCAAGGGTTGGAAAGGCTTTGGCTTGATGCTGAATCCTCAGAAAACACTAGATCATGACACAGAGAACTAGAGGAGAAGGTTATAAACACAAGGAGCAAACAAGAGGTATTTTTCAGAGCATAATAAAAATTTTTAAAAAATAATAAAGTCACTAAATAGAAAATCATAGAACTACAGTTCATCTCACGTACGAGCATCTCAGCTGGACGTGAGGTCCCCATGGGTGCTGTGGAGAAACACCAAATGGACAGTGGTGCACTTAAGTGGATTCAAAGCCAGTTGAACATTCTGGTTGAATGCACAGAATACATAGTGGGACACCAGAACGTAGCCAGTGCGTGTGCATGTCTGTGTTATACACAAGAAGCACGGAAGAACCTCGTTTTAAAATAAATGCACATGCTCAGAGCACGTGGCTACAGTGGCGCGGAGGAGGGGTGCTTACCTACTCTGATAACAGGCACTCTGGGTGACTCTGTCCTGCGCTCCACGAACCACTTCTCGAGAAACACTGAGCTCGGGGCCCAAGCCCACTGTGGGAGAAGATTTCTCTAAAATCTCCTGGGGGTTCCATCCTAGAGCCTTCCTCTTGAACAAAAAAAGAAAACATGCAAGTGTGTGTGCACGTGTGCATTCATCTCTGCCCCCCTCCGAAGTTAGTGTTCTGGGTGAAGAGTCAGGAGGCGGCTTAGTGAGCCTCCAGATGCATGTCCCCTCCCGCCCCCCGGCCCCGGTGGCGCGCGTCAGATGAAATACAGCAGATGATGTAGGCGAGATTCGAGATGATTTGTCCAGGCTGGAATGTTGGATGAAAACCAACCCGATGCAGTTTCACAGGGATAGATTTAAAAGTTCTGCTTTTGCTTAAAACAAAACAAAAATGAGTGCAGCGCTACAGGAAGGAGGACAGGCTGGGCTTGGCAGCAGTTCCTGTGAGGAGACCCAGGGGTGTTGTAGACCATGGGGTCAGCAGGGCGGAGAGGGGGTGCCAGGGCTTAGCCCCCAGTGCTCAGAGCTGGATGGACACCTGGCCATGGGGGCCTCACCCAGAGTGACAGTGACCGACTGGAGGAAGGTTTGAACCTGGTGGACAGCGATGACAGGGACCGCGGTCTGAAGGGCACACGTGTGACTTAGAGAGCAGGAGGGAAGGGGGACAGGGAGCCACATTCTGTCGTCTGAGGGGCATCCCGCAGAATTTGAGGCTTCTTTTGGGATGCCCCCAAAGACAGTCAAGAACCAGGAGGTAGGCTTCAGCTCCTTGGAGGAAAGAACTTTCTACCAGTATGGCAGGCCAACCTCATGGGTGGTGTGGGGAAGCAGGGGGAAAGGGTAGAGAATGGAGGGGGAGTCCCCAGCTCCTGGAGGTTTCAGGAGAGACCTCGGTGGTCCCCGCGCCTCCCATTGACAGTCACCTGGGGAGCTGGTGAAGGTACAGGTCCCAGACCTACTGCAGCAGAATCCCAAAGGCCCCGCCAGCGGTCTCCCCCACCTTCGGAGGTGCTGGACTAGAAAACAGGAGTATTATTCCCAGCCCAAAAGAAATGTGCTGTAGAGCTAGTCACCCAGGCCAGGGACAAGGTGGCCATGAACCTTCACCCCTACCCCCTGGGTCACCTGCCAGAGCTCCCTCCCCTCCCATACCCCCAGGACAGAGCTCCTTAGTCAAAAACCCACTTTTCGATGGATGTTTATGGCAGCTTTATGCATAATCACCAAAACTTGGAAGCAACCAAGATGCCCTTCAGTAGACGAATGGGTAAATAAACTGTGGTCCATCCAGACAGTGGAATATTATTCAGCGCTAAAAAGAAATGAGCTATTTGGCCATGAAAAGATATGGAGGAACCTCAAATGCATATTACTCAGTGAAAGACACCAGTCTGAAAAGGCTCCATACTATGATTCCAACCATCTGACATTCTGGGAAAGGCAAAACTCTGGAGGCAGTGGAAAGATCAGGGGTTGTGGGAGAGGGAGGGATGGAAAGGTGGAGCACAGATTTTTAGAGCAGCAAAACTACTCTAGGATACTCTAACGGTGGATGGGTGCCACACACTTGCCCAAACCCACAGAATGTACCGGACCAGGAGTGATCCTTAGGGTGAACCACAGACTCTGGGTGATAATGACGTGTCCGTGAAGGTGTATCAAGGTACCAAATGTACCGGTGTGGTGAGGAATGGTGGGAACGGAGGCGGCTGTTAGGGCGGCAGGGAGTGTATGGGAAATCGCTATACCTCTGCTCAACTTTGCTGTGAATCTAAAACTGCTCTAGGGGTGCCTGGGTGGCTCAGTCAGTTAAGCATCCGACCCTTCATCTCAGCTCAGGTCTTGATCTCAGGACTGTAAGTTCAAGCCCTGCACTGGGCATGCTGAGCATGCAGCCCACTTAAAATAAAAAATAAAATAAAACTGCTCTAAAATATACTGTATTTAGAACAACAACGAGCAACTTTCTCTTCTGCGTGTCACTTCTAACTTTGGGGTCTTGCCTGTAGTGCTGCAGTGGGCGTTGGTTTCTATGGAAACAGTGAGACAAACGACGGGGTGTACCAGCTGATCTACTCCTTGGACAACGCGAACCACACCTTCTCCGGGATAGACGAACTGGTAAGGCGCACGGGCAGCAGTGGGCCGGGCCGGCACAGCCCGTGAGGTCAGTGTGCTCAGAACAAGGGCCCCAGTCACCTCCCAACCAGCTTGGCCCCGGGGTGGGGTGGGGGAGTGGACTGCCCTTGAGGTTGCAATTGGTCCTGCTGGGAGTAAACAGGCGATTTCTGCTCTTCAGGCAGGGAGGGGTGGCGAGGACAGGGCTGAGGACCAAAGGGGAAAGTCGGACTGGGTCCTGGGGGGACCTGGGAGCGGCCATGGAATCCAGCTGTGTGGACTTGGGGAGGGCCGAGCACTTCCCCATTCGTCCCGGGGGAGCCTGAATGTGGAAAATCAGCCCCACGGTGCGTTCTGTTCACGTCACGGCTACATATGGAGTATCATGGGGTCCAGACAACGTCAAGGTGCAAAAGTCTTCAAAACCAAGTGAAACACCCTGAGGGGTGGTGCGGCGAGGTGTCGTCCGGGCTCTGGCTCCCGGCTGGGGGCTCAGGGCGGAGGATTGTGCCGGCTGGCCAGAGGGACCAAGTGGTGGGGATTGGGGTTTTCTCAAACACTGACCTTGGCCCCCCCCAGGTGCTTGTCACCTTCGCCATCAGCAGCAGGTGTTTTTGGCCTGTTTCCAGGTAGACCCTGTGCCTACAGGAGCTGGGCTCCAATGGAAAAGGCAAAGGGCAGTTTTCAGGGAAGCCGGTCCTTGGACATCCACACTGTTTCCCGTTCCTTCTGGACCAGTTCCCCAGCCAGGGGGAGGGGGAGGGGGGCCTCAGCAAATGGCCAGTTTGTGTCATTGGGCAGCCTCAAGCACAGAATCCAGCCCCAGCCAGAGCATTTGGACATTGCCCTGGTACGTGCTAGAAGAGGATTCTGGAAGACAATTCGACCTCATTGCCCCCTCCTTCTCCCTAAGCTCCTCTAAGGCTTTAATCCGTCAGCAGTCCTGGAGTGGGGGTGGGGGGCACACCGTAAAGAGATAGTCCTGCTGCTCCTCAGCACCCAGGAAGGCTGCCGATGGGGCTCTGGCCTCAGAGAGAGCCCTTCTGGGGAGCGGAAGGTCACAGGCCAGACCGGGGCCCACCTGTCCTGCAGCACTTGTCTGCTGGTACCCATCACTGGGACACTGAGTCATGCAGACACTGGGCGGAGGCAGCTCTGCGGGGCGACGTGGGGGCGGCTGGGATGGGGGGCTGAGGGCAGCCTTGAGCCTGAATACAGCCTGAGCAGCCCTGGAGGCATGGGGGGACATACCCTCTGGGCGCCCCGCCCCACCTCTGCCCTCCGGGAAGGGGCTCTGACCTCTAGGCTCTGCCTCCCGCTCTCCCTCCACCCACCAGCACCAGACCCCCTAGAGGAGGAACCCAGCTCTGAAAGGAGAGAGTCCCCTGCCTGGGGAAGCCCCAGAGCCATGACCTGCACTGCTTACCTGGTGACCACCATAAGGAATGGCGCTTGTCTCCCCGAAGGACTAAGGAGAGAGAGAACCCCAGAGCCATCCTCATGGAAAGTTTGAGTTCTTTGTGTCCTATCCCAGGAGATGAGAATGTACAGAGAAACAACTAGAACAAGCCCCTAGGCTGGCCCATCCGCCGCAAGGGCTGAGTGCTCCAGGCCAGGTCTGGACATTCCAAAGCAAGCCCCACGTCTCCAAACTCTCCCATGTTCCCAAAGGGAAGGGTTCTATGTTTCCCTAGATGTCAGCCCCCTCATTATCTCTGCACCATTTCTGAAAGTCAGGAGTCCCAGGGTTTTGTGATGGTCCAGCCAGCTAGGAGCTGTCTCCCTCCTGGCGATCACCATGGCCTGCCTCCTCTGGGTGAGCCAGGCATTTTCCCTCCACAGAGAGGCAGGGCTCTGGGCCCTTGCTGGGACCTGTGAGGCCAGTTTGGGCCTCGGGGTGGGCACCCAACACTCTGGGTCCCAAGGGCTGCAAGGGAGGCAGCAGATTTTGGAGGGCTCCCCAGATCCCAGGGGTGAAGGCCAAACACCAGAGAAACGATGTTCGATGAGATAATGTCGGTGAGAGTGCCTGGTAATCTACAAAGTCCCCCCAAGTGGGGGTGACTCTGACATTCTGTAGGCCCTTACCAGAATTACTATCATTATATGTGTTCCTATAATCGCCCTGAAGGAGACAGGAGGCTTGGGCTGCTGGGGCGTGGGGAGGGCAGGACCCGGCAGACAGGTCAGAGTCAGGTGGGCCCTTCAGGGTTCCCCATCCTGGACCAGAAACCCCACCACCTGCCGCCTTGCACCCTGAGGGCCCCGGTGGGTGGGGGCCGCCGCTCCAGGCTCAGGCACGCCTGGCAGGGTTCTGGATCAGCTGCACACTTTGATTTGGGGGGTCAGAAAGGGTCATTTGGGAGTGCCAAGTGGGTCCTTTGTCTGGTCCACTGTCCCCCATCCACCTCCCCCCCATCCGTGAAGGGGGCCTGGGCTCTGGGGAGTGACTCAGGGGACCAGGCATACCTCTAACCCCTCAGGGTCTTGGTTTAAGATAAGGGCCTCAGGAGGTTGGCTAACTCAGATCTGAGCTACACCTTCCAGTGGCCAGCGTGGCTCCTCTGGGCTCTCCCGGGAGAGCCAACAGTAAGCCTGTGGGCAGCCCTTGGGTGAGGAATCTGGGGCACTGGGACGTTGCGTTCCTGTCGCAGGGTTGGAAGCTAATGTGTTCTGGAGCAAGAACCCGAACCCGGGTGTTCTGGTCTTCGCCCTTCCCTTCAGGATCTGAGATGGGGGCCCTCCCCAAACCGGCAGAGCCTCCACCACCCCTTTGTCCCCTGGTATGGCTGCCCTTCTAGAAAACCTCAGTAAGTGGAGAAGCTTCCTCCACACCTGGAGGTTTTCAAACTTGAGTGTGTATCCGAACCCCTGGAATGCCTGATAAACACAGATCGCTGGGCCCTCCCCAGAGTTTCTGGTTCTGTGGGTCTGGGACAGGACCACACTTGAAGGACCACTCTTCCATCCTGTGGGGACAAGAGCTTCCACACCTGCTTGCTCGCCCCACTCCCACCCCAGCCTGAGTCGCTGAGCTGTCCCTCTTGTGCACAGAGCTCTTCCCCAGGGGGAGAACTCTCCCCCATCTCCGGGGCCGCCCTGTCTCTTGGGGGCTCCGTGTAACCCTCTGAGGAACGGCGGTGGAGTGGGGAACAGGGTACTATAAGTAGATCAATGTTGTGGTTTTAGTGTGTGTGTGTTTGTTTCCTTGGGGAGGACCTCAGGAGGGAAAAAGAGGGCCTGGCAGAGGTTTATTGGCTTTCATTTTTTTTTCAAGGAGAGATTTAAGAAATGAAGTTAAAATTGTAGAGCTAGGGAAGGAGAAGTCGTCTTGCAGAAAAAGTTTACAGATCACTGTTAGCAGCCCTTTGCTCTAAAGTTCATCGTATATAATACAGGAATATAAAAAGATCCTGATCTCAGCACTTGGGAACAGTGCCTTTTGGAGCAATGGTCATAAAGCACTTATACACTGATCTTATTGAACTGAAGGGAGAGTTGATTGGGGTGATCGAGGACCTGCTTTTATATCTTTTTTTCTTCCGCGTGAAGCTAGAAGCGGCCCAACCTAGAGTATTTCTTAGTCCTTACCCAGCTTGGAAGAACTGAGAACAAGCCGGAAAATGGAACAAGCTGCTGACATTGAAAAAACAAAGCAAAACGGAACAAAGAGAACCATTCTCTTTTCTGGAACTGGGCACCCGCCGAGGAGTACAGATGTGAAAAGCCACAAAGTTGCCCTCGAGTCTCCCTAACGCACCAGCATTGGTCACAGGGAGTGTCATCTCATCGGCCTCTCACCAGGCTGTCCGTGGGAAGCTCCTGCCCTTCAGTGGCATTTTATCTTCCTTCCAGACCCAGGGGACGGTGAGCGCACACTCCTCCGCCTTCCAGCCGGTGGTACTGGTCAGTTTGGCGCGACAGTTTCGACAACAGAGCCTTTCCTCCCCTTGCTGCCAACACATGGGCTCCAAGCAGGCTTGGAGGGGCGAGCTTGGGGTTCCCAGGCCGCGTCCCGGGGTCCGGCGGGGACCCTGCGTCTGGGCTGTTTGGAAGCACCTTTCCAGGACCAGGCCCTCCTGGGGCTCCCTGTTGGAAAGCCAAGGACAGTCACTGCCTGCTTCCTTCCCTCTGTACCCTTGGAAAGAAAGTTGCTTCCTTCCTTCTGGAGTGCCCAGCTCCAGGCCCTTGCGGCCCAGCCAAGGGAGGGAGCCCATCCATCCACCTGGCAGGACGGCCGTGCAGAGGGGGGGGCGGCGTGAGCCCCCAGAGCAGGCGCTGATTTCCTCCTGCCACACGTCCAGGCTCTTCGGAGGCAGGATCGGTCCTTCTGTGTCATTTCAAAGTGTCATTGTTCAGGCTTCACGCAGGCTCCGGATGCCGGGAGCTGTTGCTAGGTCCACAACAGAGCCTTTCTCCTGGGAGGCGTTGAGAAATCCCATTGTGGGAACAGAAGGTCAGGCAGCAACAGAGGAACTTCGCTGTTAAACATTCTATCCCTCCGTCTGAAAAAGAATTTCTAATCCAAGGTGTTTCAGGTTTTAAGGAATCTTCAAGGAAGCAAAACAGATTCTCCTGTTTGTTTCCCCATCTGGGAGCCTGGGTCTTGGTTAAGACCAGATCGGGCCTGTGTCCTCCCCGCCCCCCCCCCTCGCCTCCCCCGGATGCTGGGGGACATCAGGGCCTCTGTCCTCCTGCAGCTTGCAGGCCTTCCCCTCCAGAGTTAAGAGATAGGATATGTACCACCCTGGCTTCCTTCCCCCATGGAGGCCAGATTCACAACCCCGGCCCTTCCACAGGTATCTGGAACCACCCAGAAGATGAAGGTGGACCTCGAGCAACACCTGGCCCGGCTCAGTGAGATCTTTGCCGCCCGGGGTGATTATATCCAGACGCTGAAGTTCGTGCAGCAGATGGCAGGCAATGTCATTGTCCAGCTCTCAGGGCTGCCGGTGTGGAGGGAGGTCACCACAGAGCTGACCGACCTGGCTGACCAGACTGGCTACGTGGAGTACTATAGGTGAGTGGCCAGAGGGTGGCCAGCGGGTCTGTCCCAGCCCGTGTCTTAGGGCCCAGGCAGGGCCTAAATGAGCCATTCCTGAGACAGAGGAGTCTGTGTGCTGAATGGTGGGCATGTAGAACTGCGTCCCTGTGCAGGCAGGCCCCAGAGACCCAGAAAGGGGCAAAGGAGCGGTGACGTGCCAAGACCCCAGTTGGAGAGGCTAAAGCTGGCCTCCAGGGACCCCTCCGTGACCAGCATCCGCCATGGCTGGTGCTGGGGCAGATGCTAGTGGTATACAGGGTTGGGGGGGGCAGGATTCCCTCCCCTGTAGACTCAGCCACAGGGGTGCAGGGGGTCAGGGGGACGGTGGCCTATTTGCCTGCATGGAGCGTCCCCTGATGGCAACTTTGTAGCAAACCCAGAGGTGCCCCAGCTTCACTTAGGTAGAAGCCTAAGGGACGGGAGGCTGAGGGGCACCACCCCACCTTTGCCATACTCAGAAATGCAAACTCACACCTCCATAACCTCTGGGAGTCTGTGTACATCTCCCCTGCCTCCCCATTCCCCAGACCCCATCCCAGGTGAAGGCGCTGGACACAGGTAAGCTGACCAGGGACCGGCTGCCTCCTTCCATGTGCAGGATCTGGTGAAGGTCGTTCTGGGGCGAGCCAAGGAAGGAGGCAGCAATCTGGGCTTTCGGGGCCTCCTGGCCAAAGGGGGACTTACCCTCCTGGAGTGCGGGTCTCTCTGCCGCCAGGGCCCAGCGCCTTGCACGGAGGGAGGGGGGCCTGGGGAGGAAAGGATAAATCAGTCCTGAAGAACAAGTATCAGCTCTTTGGACCCACCCCCTCCCCCAAATGCATGGTTCCCCTTCAAGCCATTAGCAAAGATCAGAGCCTTTACCAGCCCTGTTGCACAATTTACTCTGGTTTTCTGGATTCATTTCTCCTCGATGAGAAAACCCCACCCCAGGCTGACTAATAAGGACACAAAGGAAATGCTTCTGGTGGGACCCCAACTTGTCCAGGGCTCTCCCTTCCTCTCGGGGAGGATAAAGTTGGACCTTGGCAAGGGAAGCACATGAAGTCAGTCCCCAGCTCTGGCTGGCGCTCCCACCCCTCGGCTCTGCAGCCCATCCAGCCCCTGCATGCCCAGGATATCACGGATCCAGCTTCCCACCAGATTTTTTTTTTGCTCACGTTCAAAACTGCCTTTCTGCCTGGCAACAGAAACTCCCGACTCTGAGGACGGGCTGTGACTCGTGACCTAAAACAGTGGCATCTGATTAGTCCTGTGATCTGACGGCCGTTCATTGTCTGAGCACTTGGAACCTTGGTCCGGGGGGTCGGGGGCAGGTGGAAAGTGGGTGTCCGTGTTGACCCTGCCTTTCTCTGTGAATGGACCTGGAGCGGGACCGTGTATACTTAAGGACCTCACGTGGGCATTAGACACCAACAAAAATGAAATAAGTCAGAATTTACGTATTAAAGGGGACTTATTTTAGGGTGGTTTCATTAAAAATGGGAGGAAGGGTGGTGACAAAGCCTAACTGCTGTTTTAGTGTGGGTGACCAAGGGGTGCCCTCTGACCCCCTCCATCCCCAGCTCCCTTGTTCAGGCTGAGGCAGAAAAGGCCTAGTCCAAGGACCTTAGCACCCCTTGGCCCCTGAAAACCAGTGGGGTGTTCTGTGCCTTCCTCCATCTGCTGTCCCCTGGGCTGTCCTGGAACAGAGAGAGGCCTCATTCCTCAAGCTAACCAGCCTTAGGGGCTCCTCTGAACAGACTCCCCATCTTTGCCTTCCAGATGATTCTAGAACAGAGCCATTTAGCTAAGCTCATATTTTTTAGCCCTTGTATACAAGGCCCGGCTAACTATTGGAGGCAATAAAAAACCAAGCCTCTGCGAGAGGCTCATAAGGGGTGTGACCAAGGCACCCGCGGAGGCCGGATCCAGGAGAGCTTTGGGAGTAAGGGCCTGCACAGCTCCTGCTGGAGCCAAGTTCTTGGCTAGAAACACATCCTGGGTCATCACTGGGCTCTTGTGGGAAAACACATCCGCCTCGCAGAGCTGTTTCCAGGAACTCCTTACAACACGAGGTATGGAGGCAGAGAAAACGCATTGAAACACGATCATGGGAAGTGAGTTAGAGGCAATCCTAACCTGATTTCCTGCTGGTGTGCACAGCAGGGAGAGAGGTAATAAGAGATCTTTAGGTTTGAAACATGAAACCAGGATTTTGAGAGGTGCCTGGTGGCTGGCCGTGTCTTCTGCAGGAAGACTCGGACGGGCAGAGTCCAGAATTCCTGGGCCAAGCTGTCCTCCCACCGGCCTCTGTCTGTTCTCCAATCAGCAGAATGGGGTCCTAGCACTAGACGTTCCCGAGAATCCCTTCCTGCCCTGGCTCCGATTTAGGAAAACTGGCTCCTTGGTGGACGGGGGGCGGTTCTTGATTAGCCCCCTTTCTTGGCACTCAGCCTCCACTCACAAAGGTGGGAAGAACCTCGTTTGGCTGCCAGGTGGCCTCAGCGTGCCCCCACCCTCTGGGAGCCTCGTACTTCCTTCCAGCACCACCCTGCTCCCACCCACACTCCAAACTCCTTCTCACCCTCATGATGCTGTTAGTGAAGCATTGCCTGCCAAAGAGGAGGGGTCCATGAGCTGATCTGGCTCTTGCATCTAGAGAAATCATAATGATCCAAAGACTGCCCTCTTCAGGGGCTTGGAGCAGTCCTTTCTGTCGGCCCCCCCCCCCCCGCCTCCTGTGTCCCCCAGTCCCGCACCGCAGGGCTGCTAGGCAGTGGCTGCTATAGGTGAGGCTGGTGCTCAGTTGTAAGGCCCCTCCTTGGGATCCCGTGTGGAAGGGAAAGGAACTCCCAGGGCTTTGCTTGGGATCAGATCAATGCCTTTGGACTTCAGGCACTCTGGATTCCTCGGCCCCTGCTCTGGAGAAGCAGGAAAGCGGGGACTTTGAGATGCCTCAGCAGCATGCCTTATTAACCTTGGCACTGCGTGAACATTTAACTTTTCACCCAGCCCTGAGAAGGTTCCAGCAGTAAAGGTTTGGAAACTGAGGCCCAAAGGAGGGAGGCAGCTTGTCAGGATCTGCCAGTTAGTATGTGACTCTGCCTTTTCCCGTCAGCGTGGCCTGGGGGTGGGGGTGGGGGGGGCAGAAAGGCCTGAGGAGTGAGGGGTGGCCTGGGGCTCCCTCGCCCCACCTGAGCTCCCTGGTGGTCTGGGAATGAGCCCCCCGCATCCGGGCACCCTGTGCCTGGCAGAAATGTTGCTGAGAGGAACCTACATATCCTAAGCGGTGGGTCCCAGGCAGCTGGGAGGGCGAGCCGGGAAGGCCGGGCTGAGCCTTCATCACAGAAATGGGCGTCTTAGGGGCTTTCTTAGATCTGTGGACATAAATGTCAGGCCTGATCTGATGCCGGTAAGCATTTTCGAAGCAGCAGGACCAGGGTCCAAAGAGGTGCCTGTGGGAGGCTGCAGAGAGACCACGTAGACCTGCCCTGTCCAGCGTGTGGCCACTAGCCACACATGGCACTGGAATTTAAATGAATCAAAAGCAGCTAGGATGAGACACAGGTCTCCTCCATGGCACAAACCGTATCTCCATTCTTCGGAGCCACGCATGGGCAGGGCAGATGAAGTGGACTGTGCAGAGATCTAGAACATGCCAGGGCCGGGCAGATGCAGTGGGCTGTGCAGAGATCTAGAACTGCAGGAAATTCTAGCCGGCAGTGCTGGTTTAGACCCTGGGCCTGGGCAAGGGCAAGCATGACCCCTTTGTTCAGGCAGAATCGGGGGTGCAGCCCTGGGAGCCCCTGAAGAGCCCATCCGCCGTGCACACCGGTCCTTCCTGTCCGGGGCAGGGCGCAGCCTCATCTACTCCGCTCAGCTGCTGGCTCGGGGCAGCTCATCACAACAAAGGGTTAAGCGGGCCTGGGGGCTGCTGTGCAGGCTTCCCTGCTGGGCACCCAGTGGGGTGACACCTCCCCCTCCCCTGACCGTCTCTCCCTGTCCACCCAGATGGCTTTCCTACCTCCTGCTCTTCATCCTGGACCTGGTCATCTGCCTTGTCGCCTGCCTGGGACTGGCCAGGCGCTCCAGGTGTCTCTTGGTCTCGTGAGTATCCCTGCCTGCAGGCCAGATAGCCGGGCAAGCGTGTGGGGTGACAGGGTCACTGTCAGAGAGATGGGGGCCCTGGCCAGCCTCGGAGAGTGTGGTGGGGGCAGCGGCCTGAAGCCACCATCTGACCCCTCCTCAGCCCCCAGCCGAGGGAGACGGCAGCCGCTGACTTACCATCTGGACACCTAGCAAGGATGGGGCCTGCCTCCGTGTGTCCTCACCATCCCCGGGCCTGACTGCTGAGCAGCTGAAGGAATGTGGCCAAGCACTAGAGCCTCCGGGGTCTCTAATCAACATCTCCTCATAGCTTGTGGCCTCATGGCTGTGTCTCTTCGGCCCAGGGACCTACGCTGCAGGCGCTGGGCTCCATAGCTCTCGCCCAGCAATCAGCAGGCTGTTATTAGGGGCCACTGCAAGAGTCTCGGGCCACAGGGGGGACAGGCTGGTGGCTCGGAGGAAGGGCACTGGAGGCTGGTGGGGTGACAGCCCTCACAGGGCTGCCCCCTGCCAGCCTGCACCTGGATCCCACGGGCCATGCCTCTCTCCTAGGATGCTGTGCTGTGGGGTGCTGGGCCTGTTCCTCAGCTGGACGTCTCTGGCTGCTGACAGCGCTGCAGCAGTGGTGAGTTGGGGGTGGGCATGGGGGGTGGTCTGACCAGGACCGTCTGTCCGGTGGCACATTGATGTGTCCTGTCCAGAGCCCCCAAGGCAGGGCCAGCTTCTGGTCTCTGTCCCTAACCTAGAATCTCAGAACTGAGAGGGCTTGGACCATCCACACCAGCCCCTTTGCCCTTCCTATGGGGACAGAGACCCAGAGAAAGGAAGAGGCTTACCCAAGATCATGAGGTATTTAGGGGCAAAGCCAAGATAAGACGACTGATCCCTTTCCCTCCCCATTGGCCCATTCCCAGCCACTGCTTGTAAGCCCAAGCTTGGATAGCCAGGTGAGATCTCTGGGTGTGAAGAACTAGCTGGGTCTGATGGGGATGGGTGGGGTCTAAACTTCAGGCTGGAGAAGCCTCGGGCTTCCAAAGCGCCCTCTTTGGCCAGCTTCCCTGGACATTGGAATGTGGAATGTGGTGTTTAGCTTGCCTTCCGTCCCATTGCCTTGGACTCACACACACGGCCTGAAACACAAGGGTGTATGTTTCTGGATGTGGTGCCCCAGAATGTTTTTAAAACACACACACACACACACACACACACACACACACACACACACACACACGGCGGGAGCTCCCTATGTAGGTATGTTTGGTCGTCAATAGACCTAACACTCAGGCGAAGCGGTGCACAGGTCATTCATTCAGCTGACTGGCTCTGTGGCTCTCAGCCACGCCAGGTGTCCAAGGATGCAGAAACCAGGAAGACATGATGTTCGCTCTTGACATAGTCTCAGGCTGCAGAAGAAATGCTTGTAGGCAGCTCACTGTGACCCTGTGTGAATGGATACCAGAGAGGAGCATGCTGCATGTGTGTGTGTGTGTGTGTGTGTGTGTGTGTGTGTGTGTGTGTGTGTCAGGGGGAGGTCAAGATTTACCAGGAGATTTCAGGGAACCCCTGCCTGATTCAGGGGCCACAAAGTAAGCCCATGGCCTGCATCTGTGCTGCCTTAGCTACCTGGGTATAAAAGAACGAACAAGGACTCTACCTGAAGCCCTCTCCCCAAACTCACACCTTGCCCAGGGACTTGGGGGCTGGCTAGTCACTCTGGCCCAGGGCAGTCTGCCTCCATGGTGCCCACAGAATGAACGGACCCTAGTGCTGCTTGGCTCACAGCAGGTTTTGGTAGAGCTTGTCCGAGAGGGAGACGGGGTGGGTGTCTCCTGTTCCTTCCGCCCACCGCGCGGTGTCCACTTGGGGCACGAGGGAGAATCAGCCAGGCATGAGCCTTTGTCCCAAGGGCTGGGGCCCCTCCAGATGCAGGGAAGGGCAGGTTAGGAGGGCCCAGGTCATGCTGCAAAGCATCCTGATGTCATCAGGAGCTGAGCGGGTACATAGTCCCAAGGGAGCGGCTGCTGGCCAGAGTTACATGCACAGCTGCCTGGCCAACAGCCTCTCCTCTGGGGACGAGTGTAAGCACAGGGAAGCCTGCACAAGGCAAGCTTTCCAGGGGGGCTCTCCTGCACCTTGCGCAGCCTCTGCCTTCTGGAAGCAGGGGAGGCTTCCAGCTTGCTGCCTTGAGCTGCCCTTTGGGAGCCGGCTCCCTCCCAGTGGGGGCTTCTCCCTCTCCCCTGGCTTCAGTGTTCAGGGAGACCGGGGGCGAGTTAATCTCCCAGCTGGGCGCCCTGGGCTGCCAGTGCTGGCAAGGAAGGCCATTTCCCTAATTGTTGAGTCAGGGCTGTGTGAGAGAGGGCTGTGAGGGAGCTGAATGCGCCTTTGAGGGGGCCACGGACCAGGCTGCATTTTAATGGGAAGCGGGGTGAGGACGAGCAAGCGGGGCGGGAAGCAGGCCGGCACAGGCCATTGTGGGAGCTTTTGTATGGTCCTGCTGCCCCTGCCCTGGGAGGCCTGCTGTCTTTCAGCCTCTGTGGGGCCCCAAGGACAGATGCGGAGCCCCTCCCTCCCCATCCCTTCCCTGTCCCTGAGAGAGGACCTCCTCGAGGAAGGAGCTCTGCTCCGAGTGGGAGTTTAGGGAGCTGAGCTCTGGGCTTTGGCCACCCCAGCCGTGCTGCCTACCCGCTTGACCGCCCTGAGAGGGTGAGGGGCTGAGGGCAGAGAGGAGAGAAAGCACCAGAAAAGAAAGAAGGGGGCCATGGAGGCTGGGGATGGGGGGGGGTCATCCAGACACCCTGGGGCAACTGAGCAGAGTACGCCCTGCAAATCCAGCCCCCAAGGGGGAGGCCGGGCCCACCTCACTGAGTCCAGGTGGGGAGTAGAAGGGTGGCCTCTGGAACCTCACCTTGCCCCTTCCCAACGGGGGGCCCCTGGAAACGTTCTGAAGCTCTCCAGACCTCAGTTTCCTCGAGTGTGAGATGGGGAGAAGTGTAGCACTTGCCCCAGAGGACTGTTAATGGATCACGTGGGGCGGGTAACTCCCAGGAGGCATATAGGAAATGTCCAATGAGCAGTAACCTCATTGGTTTGCCATGTGTTTATGTCGTTATGTGAGGGCCACAGGGGTACGCCTTCAGACAGTCACCTGCTCCCTGGAGCTGCCTCAGCTGGGCTGGACACTGGGCTTCTCTGCCTGCGCTCACTGCCCCCCGCCTCTTCCCCCATGCCCATCCCCACTGTGTGAGTAGTGGACACCGGGGCCATTATATTGTCTACACGGACAGGGAGAGAAAGTTGGATCCTCACTGAAGGGGCTGAAGGGCAGACCTGGCCTGAGTGGGGTGGGAGGCCACATCCCCGGGGGAGCCTCTCTGACAGGGGCCTCCTGTCCCTCTTTGGATCCCAAACTTTTTGGGACCCAGGCCAAGATGGTGGCCTCCCTCTTTATTTTTCCCAAGGCCTCCCATCCCCCCACTCAGATCTGGCTCCTCCCTTTTCACCACTCCAGCGACAGTAGTAGGGCTGCTGGTCCTGTGGCTCTGATTTATGGTAATGAATCAGTCTGAGTGATGTATGTTAGTGATGTGCATATAGAGCAATTCTCCCAGGGTCCTGAGCTTGTGGTTGTGTGTGTGCATGTGTATGTGCACACATGTGTATACAAACGTGGCTCTGGGAGCTCCGGGCCTAGAGGGGCGTCTTATTCCCCAACCCCCCTATACACACATGTTCTAGACCATAAGTACCATGATACAGCTCACACCTGTATCTCATGCCTAGAATGGCACATGGCATCCAGTAGGTGCTAAATAAATACTGATCGACTCAGAATGAATGCGTGAAGCTCCAGCGTGGAGCCTCAGGCCGCCACTCCTGAAAAAGGACAGGGCACCAGCAGTGCAGAGCCCTGGGGAGGGGCCCCCTAGGAATGAGTCGGAGCACCAGAGTTTCCCCTGACTCTTCTGAAAGATGGGAGGCCTCCTTTACCCGGTGGCCCCACTGTACCCCCAGGCTGAACCTGAGAAGGGCCTGGCTCAGAGGATGGGTCCTTGCTGCCACCAATCCCAGGGCTGGCTTCTGCTCCCACACAGCCCATAGGCCCTTAGCTGTCACCTCTCCAGGCCATGCTGTGGGGTCCAGGCCCCTCCGCTCCTCAGTGGCAGAGTCTGGAGCCTGTGTCCCCTAACTGCCAGCCCCCCATCTCATCCGGAGCAGGACCCGTACCCACAGGCTCAGAGATGGATTCAATGCCAACATAATTCTTTCATTGTTGGTGGTGGGTTTTTTTTTTAATATTTTATTTATTCATTTGTCAGAGAGCGAGAGCACAAGCAAGGGGAGTGGGAGAGGAGGAAGCAGGCTCCCCACTGAGCAGGGAGCCCGATGCGGGGCTCGATCCCAGGACCCTAGGATCATGACCTGAGCCGAAGGCAGACGCTTAACTGACTGAGCCACCCAGGGACCCCTAACATAATTCTTTAGGAAGAGAGTCTGGGGGATGCTTCATAGATCAGCACCTCAAAAGCACGGGGGGCTTGATAACAGGAAGGCCAAAAATACAACCGAGATGAACGAAGGCCGTGGTGCAGTAACTCCCCGACATGCATGGTGCGGGTGCTCGGGCCCCTGAGGTTGGTCCCAGAAGCAGCATTCAGAAATAGAGTAAAGAGCCAACGCTGCGGAGAGCCTGCCCTCCGCCAGTCACCCTTCTGGGTGTCTTACGTAGGTTAATTCACAAGGTGGGTAGCATTTTTCTCTCCATGCTATAAATGAAGCAACCGAGACACAGAAAGAGTAAGTCACTTGTGCAAAGTGACAGAGCTAGGAGAGCTAGGAAGGGGCAGGGCCAAGATTTGTGCCCAGGGAGGACTGAGCGGAGGGGTCTAAGCAGCTGGGCCTGAGGGTACCGGCTCCACCCAGGGCCCTGGTGTTAGAACTTTCTTCCACCCCTCCCCATCTCTCCCTGGCTCAGGGCACCAGTGACTTCTGCTCAGCTCCCGACACCTTCATCCTGAACATCACAGAGGGCCAGATCCGCACAGGTAATGAGCCCTCGGGGCCTCTGCTGTCGGAGCCACTCCGGATACTCAGACCAGGCCCATGGCCGGCCAGACCTTTCAGCCCTGTCGTCACCTAACCCCTCCCCACCCCCAGCCCCCCACACTTTTGGTCCAGCTGGACCTCCGGGCCATTTGTTAGAAGTGCCCTCCTTGGGGAGTTTGGGGACTGACTAGGCCACTGAGGACGGTGAGGGCCTGGTCACTGGTCAGCTCTCGCCTGATGCCGATGTCTTTGCCTTGCAGAGGTGACCCGTTACTACCTATACTGCAGTCAGAGCAGAAGCAGCCCCTTCCAGCAGGTACGCCCACCCTGCCCACAGCCCCCTCTGTCAGCTCGCCCCCTCTGGACCCGAAGCCCCTGCACCTGTAGGTGGCTGGCTGGGTGCTTTTCCCTTCATTGTGAGGCCCACGCTGCTAGTCCGGGGACCCCACTTGGAGTAGCAGGAAGCAAGAAGACTGTGCGGCTCTCAGAAAGCCTGAGGGATGCTGGGCAGGGTGGGAATCGGGCGGGGCTGCAGGGGGAGCGGCTCCCGGGAAGCGGAGCCTCAGGGCGGGGCTGTGGTCTCTCCTGGCCAGGCACTGACCGTCTTCCAGCGCTCGCTCACCACCATGCAGATCCAGGTGGCCGGCCTGCTGCAGTTCGCCATGCCCCTCTTCCCCACGGCCGAGGTAAGGCGCTGCCTCCCACAGCATCTGTGCTGGAAGAGGGGATGGCCCATCTGGACCTGGACAACCCTCCCCCTGCCCGCATCTCGCCCCTCCTGAGCCCCCGGGGCTTCGCAGAACCGGGCTGTGGAGCGCGCTCCCGGGCCTCTGCACACGCTGCTGCCTGTGGTTTTAGCTACAACAAGCCCACTGCTCACTGTCTGCCTCTCTGCGTGTTTGCCTCTTCCTGCTTCAGAAGGACCTGCTCGGAATCCAGCTCCTGCTGAACTCATCGGAGTCCAGCCTCCACCAGCTGACGGCCATGCTGGATTGCCGAGGGCTGCATAAGGTGCCGGGGTGGGCCTGGCTGGCAAGCAGGACGGGACGGGGGGGGGGGGGGGGGGGGGGGTACCCCCGCAGGCCACATTTTCCCAGAGAGCAGGCAGTAGGGTCAAGGAGAGTGATTATTGGGGCTCCCTGCAGGCCCCAGAATGGCGTAGAAGCCAAACAACAACAGGAAGGCAGAAGGGTATCTGGCTTCTTGATTCTCCCAAGTAGCTAAGACAGGGAGAGTCAGTGAAAGGTTCCAGGGGATGGGGGTAGGAGGATTGGATCGGTTAGCTCTAGAACGTTGGGGGATCCTGACCTACATGAGAAAGGCTATTCTCCAGTGTCCAGACTCCCAGCCATCTGGTCAACCCATCCATCTCCCTGGCTGCAAGTGGACATCCCCTGCTCATTGCCAGGGTCACCTTTCCAAGAACTTGGAATACCAGACAGCCTCAAATGCAGGGAACATTCTGGGAGTATGTGCGCCCCCCGTCCCCCCAAGCAGTAAGCCAGTGAGTGTGGACACTTCTCATGTCCCATACGGATCTAGCATGAAGGGTCATATGATGATCCCGGCTGCCATTTGTTGAGAACAAGTGCTCACCCTTGTCCTGTGCAGTTTGTATCCATCATATCATTAGTTGTCACAGTTATTATCGTGAAATACATGTTATTTCATGGGCAATTTTATAGGTAAGGAAACTGTGCATGTGTGGATGGATAGATGATAGATAGATATTTATATATGTATATATCTATAGATCTATAAAGTAGTTCACTGAAGTTTCCAGAGCCCTCAAGTCAAGGGCTTGGCTTTGGACCCTGGCAGTCTGACTTCAGAGCAGCCGAGAACATGTACTCTCTCTCCCTCCCGCACCACCCACATCCAATCCCTCAGCAAATCCTAGCATCTAGACTCTCAAATGTATCCTGAATCCATCCGCTTCTCTCTCCTTCCCCACTTTCGCCATGATCCAAGCACCACCCTGCTCCCCTAGGTGACAGCCGTGGCCTCCTGACTGCCCCCTCCTTCTCTCTCGCCCCCTTAACCTCCCATGACCTTTCATTCACAGCAACCACAGTGATCTTGGTAGAAGTGAGTTGGGTCACATCCCTTCCATCACATCTCACCACCTTCTGATCAAATGCAAACTCCTCACGTGCCTGCAAGGCCTAGCATGACCTGATACCACTCCATCCTGTCTCCTGCTGGCCTTTTTTCTCTCCTGAACATGCCCTGCTTGTCCCCTTCCTTCATCTGCTCAAGGCACAATTCACTCCTTCTTGCCATGCTGGTCTTAGATTAAATGTCCCCTGTCTCCTGGCCCCCCAACCCTTCAGCTGTGTCTGTCACGCTCAGAGCTGACCCTCGCGTGCCTAGCACACAGTAGGTGGTCAGCACCTGCTTATGGAGTGAACCCAAGAAGCCCCTTCTGTTGGGCCCCAGAGTGTGGACCCTTAACAGGCTGTACAAAGTGCCAGGGACGGGGAAAGGTAGGCGATCCCAGGCCCAGGCTCAGGAAGACGGGCTGACTGAGACCTGCTCAGACCCCAGGCTGTGCCCCGACCTGCCTTCCAGCTACGTGTCCCTCTTCCTCCTGCAGGACTACCTGGACGCCCTTGCTGGTATCTGCTATGATGGCATCGAGGGCTTGCTGTACCTCGGCCTCTTCTCCCTCCTGGCTGCCCTGGCCTTCTCCACCATGATCTGCGCTGGGCCAAGGGCCTGGAAGCACTTTACTACCAGGTGGGCTGCCCGGGGGCTTCCTGGGGGAGCATGCAGGAACCTCTGCTCTGAGACTGAGCCTGGAGCTGATAATCCGGGAGAAACGATGGCAACAGGGGGCCCGGGCATTCAGCCCCAACAGGCTGGCTGGATTGCTGCAGAAGCATCCCTGAGAGTCCAGACAGACTCCCAAAAGGAGGTTCCAAGGGGCCGGGGCAGGAGCGTTGCTGAGGATGGTGACAGTGTCATACCGCAAACTGGCATCCCTTGCTTGTCCTCTCTTCCTCTGTAGGACTTTGAGGTATGAGATAATGAGGGCTCTGGGTGCTGGAGGGGCACCCCCAGAATACCAAGAAGGATAGACAATAACACTGTTAGCGGGACACCTACACTCTCATTGAGGAGGTAGAGATGAGATGGTATTTCAGTGCCTATGGATAGATCCGACAAAAGGAAGCAGAGCAGGGAGGGTCCGTTTGACGGGGTCAGCATGGTGGGCTGCCTGGAGGAGGTGAGCATGAGTTGGGAACTGGTGGAGTGATCTGTGTGAGGCAGGGCAGAGGACCGTGTTTTACAGGAACCTGAAGGGGACACGTGGCCAGAGAAGAGTCCTGGGAGCAAAGACTGGGAAACAGGCCAGGATTGCGCGGCCTCCAAGCCTCGGCCCTCACAGCCGGCTGTGTCCTGTGTGTTGTTCTAGGGACAGAGACTATGATGACATCGACAGTGACGACCCTTTCAACCCCCAGGCCCGACGCATCGCTGCCCACAACCCGCCCCGGGGGCAGCTCCGCAGCTTCTGCAGCTACAGCAGCGGCCTGGGCAGCCAAACCAGCCTGCAGCCCCCCGCTCAGACCATCTCCAATGCCCCGGTCTCGGAGTACATGTAAGGCGGGGGCTCCCCGGGCCTCCCCCCAACCTGCCCCCGCACATGGCGGCAGGGGCAGCGCCGCCCCACCTAGCCCTCGGGGAGCTAGATTTGAGGACAGCCCCTTTGGGTCCGGGGGGCCGGGATGGGAGGAAGACACCAAAGGCCAGCAGCGGTCCCCCCACCACAGCCACAGACCCTCCGAGCAGATCGCAGGGCCCAGGAGCTGCATTTCTCCAGGCCACGCTGCTCCTGGCGCCTGGGCGCCCCAACCGCTGCCTCTCCCCTGGGCCTCCCCGAGCGCTCTTTCCCTGATATTCCTGCTCAGCTCCCTCCCGTGGTCCGTTCGCATCCCCCTGCTCGCACATGCACACCCACGGGCCCCTCCTGTAGAAACCCGGGTACCCCCGCCCCCACCCCCACGCTTCCCCCTCCTGAGCTCTCCCCTCTGCCCCCGCAGGAACCAGGCCATGCTCTTCGGCGGGAACCCACGCTACGAGAACGTGCCCCTCATCGGAAGAGGCTCCCCTCCTCCCACGGTAACCTGGGCTCTCCGGGCAAAATCACAGCTGTGGCCCTTGTAGAGGAATGATTAAAAAGATAAGACCTCCTGCCGATCCAGTGAATCCCCTCCACAAAGGTAGAAAAAAATGATACGGTCCTATTACTGGACCAGACTGCCACGCATGTCACAGGCAGTCCGCTAAAGGCATTGCGGAGACAGAAAGCTCACCCCAGGGCTCGCCTGTCCCCAAGGAAGACTCAGCACCTTTGTCACACCAGGCCATCCTAAGTCCGTGCTAATTAGGGTGTCCCCAATTGCCACAGCGATGGGGGCAGTCCTCCTTGATGCCTCCCTTCCAGGGAGATGCCTCCCAGACCCTTACAAGAACATTCCTGGATTGTAAAGCTGGCAGAGCCCGATTTTGCCTTTAAAAAGGTTTATATACATCTCAAAGGGACCGAGGAATTGTTTACAGTGATGAGTTTGCTAAAGGAAATAATCTTAGAAGGGAGAGCATCCCTTTTTGCTCCAGGGAAGTTGTTCGGTTTTCATTGGTGTTAACCCCTTCTCCCTGGGCTTCGCACTGGAGCCTCAGTGGTGGCTGGGAGACGAGCCTTCCTCAAACCCGCTCAGCTCTTGCCATCGCTAGGAACGTGCCCACGCCCGCCTCCAGCCAGGGAACCGAGACGCTGTGTCAGGGCAGGAGCCGGTGGCGTGAGGAGGTCGCTTTGGAGAGAAAAGGCTCTGTCCTCTCCCAGAGGACATTGCTGCAAGTAGAGACAGTAAACTGTGGAGTTCAAGGACACAGGCTCCTGTGCCAAATGACTGGGTTCACACCCAGCTCATGGCTTATGACCTCTGTGACCTTGGACAAGCACTTCACATCTGTGTGCCTCGGTTTTCCCACCTGTGGAATGGGGGTGGTGACAGCACACACCTCATGATGATGGCGAGCGTTGGAATCTCGGTCACTGTAAATGTGGGGGGGGCGCAGGTGCTCTAAGAGGGAGCTGCTTATTTTACCCCCTTCTTCACCTGCCTTCTCCACAAGCTACACTATTTATATGAAATGGACATGGGGGGGTGAAAAACAACGTCAGAAGTCTGCGATGGGGATGGGTACGCAGCAGAGTTCTGGAGCCAAGCATCTGTCGGGGAGGGCGCCCCTGCTTCCCCCTGGCTGGAAAAAGCGTTTGAATTCAGGGCTTTGGAAGGGGCCATCCTGCTGCTGAACTAGAAGCACTGGGGACTCCAGGACACGGGGTCGGTGACACATGCCTGGGCCCTGAGAACCAGGCAGGCACATCCAGTGAGTCAGCCCCAAACACAGATGGTGCTCCTGGGGAAAGAGGCGGAGACCTAGCCCCCGTCTTCAGCAAGGGCGCAACCTGCCGGGGCAGGGGCGGGGGCTGGGAGGGTGCTCAAGAAAGTGGCTCCTGTAATAAGTGCTTTGGGACCTGGAGGGGGGAACTGTCCCTGCTGCGCTGTGGGGTCAGAGGAGGTCCTGTGCCGCAGGTGGCACTTGAGCCACACCTTTGAGTGAGGTTCTTACTCAAGGGCACTTTTGCCCCCAGATGACACTTAGCCTGTCTATAGGCATTTTTGGTTGTCACAACTGGGGGGCAGGTGCTACGGGCATCTAGTGGGCGGGGGCCAGGAACGCTGCTCAGCATCTTACCGCACACAGGACAGCCCAACCACAAAGAATGATCCAGCCCCAAACGTCCACAGCGCCATGGTTGACAAGTCCCCCATCTTCCCCGCCATGACCCCACCTTGCTCTTTCCACCCAGAGCGCCTCACCGGCTATCCTTTTACGCACAGTCCTAGACCCAGGCCTAGCCCTCGCTTCCTGGGGTCCTCAGGAAGGGACAGAGGGCTGGTCAGAGCCAATATTCCGAGTAGGCACCTCTTAAATCCCAACCCAGCTTTCTCTACCCAGAAGCCTCCTGGGCCCCTTTTCCTCCCCCCAGCTGCTCTAGACCCAGGAATGCAGATTGATTTTAATAATAATCTGAGCAAAACGTAATGAGGGGGAAATCTGCTGCTGTGAATGAAGAATGACTCTGTGCACTGTGATGCCAAATAAAAATGGTCTGGGGATCACCCTCTTTTTTTGAAAGACCCAGGCCACTTTCCTTGCCATTAGCAGAGATCATCAAGAGCTGACTTTGTTTGAGAGGCTCAAGGACAGAGGTCACTTTCCCCCTGGAGTTAAGACCTGTCCAGGGACTCTCACTGCTTTGGCCAAGTTGGCTGCCCTGCCCCACCCAGCTCTACCTGCCCCAGGGCGGACCCCCCCCCCAACCTCCTGCCTTGCAAGGGGCCAGAAGAGGCATTGGCAGGTGGCTGCTTACCAAGGAACCCCCAGCATGAGGCCCCAATAGACAGCACGGCTGGCCGCTCCCCATCCTCCCCCTGCACCTGCTCTGTACTGGGTGAAGGCAAGTGTGACGTTTGGATGGATCGCTCCCTCTGCCAGCCCCATCTCTGGAACAGACGGGGATTTCACCATGGGGGGTGATAGCACGCAAGGCAGTCGGAATGGATGGCCTGTCCCATTGGCTGGAAACATGCCTTCGCCCAGCTCTACCTTCGAGGAATCCCTGTGCCCTCTCAGGCACCATGTCCTAGACTTGACGGACAAAAATGACCCAGACAATTGTTAAAAATACCAATACCAGGACTTTACTCCAGACCCCTGAAGTGGACGATCCCAGGAAGGCGCCTGGGAAGTTCAGTGTATCGAGCAGCCAGGGGATCCTCCTTCATCAAGGAAGTTTGGGAAATAGTGCTTCAAGGAGATGCTCACACGTGGGTGTGCATCAGAATCGCCTGGAGGACTTGTTGGAACACAGACGCCTGCTACCCCTCCCCCATCTTTCTGACTGGGTGGGGGATTTGCATTTCTAACGTGTTCACAGTAAAGCTGAGGCCGCAGGTCTGGGAAGCCCCGCGGAGAACCTCGGGTCTGACGCAGGCTTCCTCACCCTCCACACTATTGTTGGGCCAGGTCATTCTAGAAGAGGGGGCTCTCCTGGGCACCGTGGGATGTTTAGCTGTATCCCTGGCCTCTACCCCCTTGATACTGGTAACTCTCCCCTCCCTACCCCCCAGTTGTGATAACCAAAAATGCCTTCAGACATTGCCAAATGTCCCTGGGGGACAAAATCACCTCTGCTTAAGAACTGCTGGGTTAGAGTTTAGCACCCACCTCCACCCCGAAGCTCCCACCAGCTGGGAGCACATGTTCCCCCTCTGGTGTGAACGGTCCGGACCTGAACCCCTGGGGCCGGGAGATACTAAACGCTGCCATTCCAAGTCAGCAGACCGGCAGCTTCTGGAGCCCGTTTGAAATGTAGAAGCAGGGGCACCTGGGTGGCTCAGATGGTTAAGCATCTGCCTTTGGCTCAGGTCATGATCCCAGGGTCCTGGGATCGAGCCCCGCATTGGGCTCCCTGCTCGGTGTGGAGCCTGCTTCTCCCTCCCTCTACTGCTTGTGCGCTCTCGCTCTCTGTCAAATAAATTAAAATCTTTAAGAAAAAAAAGAAAAAGAGAGAAACGCAGAAGCAGGTCCTGGAATATGAAGAGTGGTAATGTGGGGAGTCCTGTCTTCCTGCTTCAGAGTAGCAACTAGTTAACGTCTGTTGAGAATTCACTTTGCGTCAGCTCACTGCTTCTCCGACTTGGTTGCATTTGGAAGAGCTTTAAAAAAAATTGCTGGTGGCCCCTTAAGATGCTGAATTTTATGTGATGTGGATTTAACCTCAGTAAAAAAATTACTGGTGGGTATGGCCCGGGCATCAGGATTTTTTTTTTTTTTTAGACTCCCAGGTGTTTGTAATGTGCAGCCAAGTTTGTAATGTCACAACCGCCGTGTGAGGGGTCTTGCCTGTCTGATAGTATTCAACCCATCCTCCCACTGTAACTGCTGACGGCTCTTGGGTCCCTTTCAAGGATGGGGGAACTGAGGCTCGCAGAGATTGGAGAGCCTTAGCCAAGGTCATGGGTTGAGTAAGATGCATAACTGGGATTTGAACATGGATCTCTGAATCTAGGGGCCTGTGCTGTCAACCTACCCACTAGGCGGGCTCCCCAGTGCCTTGGTGTGCCCTGATGCTGTCCCTGGTGTCAGTGGTGTGCCCTGGGGTGGACATAGCAGCCATGGCAGGGGGAGGGTGACTGGTCTGTGTGTGCGTCTTGCATTTGAGGCTGGGAGCCAGGCGTCCTGATGGCCCCAGGACTGGGGGCATCGCCAACAACGAAGCCTGCCCAAGCACTCTAGTGTCCCCACAATGCCTGTGACAAAGACTGGCCCCGCTCCTACTCCCCAAGAAGCTCCCACACCTTTGCGAGCACAGCGTCTGGTTTAACTGTACCGTGTGACCCTGTTCTGACCGTACCCCTCCTCCTCTCTCCCACAGTATTCTCCCAGCATGAGGGCCACCTACCTGTCCGTGGCGGATGAGCACCTGAGACACTACGGGAATGAGTTTCCAGCCTAACACACTTTCTGCAGAGGTTCCTGCCTCCTTGATCCGTTTTGGTTTTTAATGAACTCTGGCACAAGCTGTGTTTCTTTAATAGAAACCAAAGGCGCCTGGAGGCTGGGTGCAGGGCTACGGGATTGGCAGGCTGCTGTGTCTGCAGCGGAGCATCCGCGATTCAGGGAGAATCCGCCAGAGCTCGGCTGAGATTCCTGACCCAAGGCCCAGGCAGACAAGACCCATGACTCGGAACAGCCTCTCCCTCTTCTGCTCTCCTGTCCACACCGGCAGTGCCCCTGGGTGCTCGGCCATGTTGAAGGTGTTGAAGAGCCGTGCAGGGGGTGGCCCCAGGGCTGGGGGGGCAGGCCCCAGCTGCATCCCCGGCAGGCTTTCCGCAGGGAGACCCGGCGGAAATGTGGGTGACAGCTACCATGGTCCACCCGCCTTCTGCCGCTCTCCACTGCCTCTCCTCCATCCCAGAATCGATGCTGTGAGTTGGTTCACTACAGATAGGGACAGTCTCAGGTATTAATAGACACTTTGAAAGCAACACTAACTCTTCCCCCCGCCAAGTGTTTTAAATATTTTGATTATCCAAAGAATCGAAACTCAGAGCACATTCGGTTTTTACAAGAGATTTGGGGCTCATGCCTTCCCCCTGGGTGGTATCCCATTCTTCTGCAGATTTTGCTGGCGTCAGCCAGTTCTTTGAGGATCTGGAGGAAGAGAGGATTTTTAAACAAAGAACAGGTCAGTGAGACCTGTGGTCCCGAGTTGCTGCTTGATGGGGATGTGGGTTCATCCCATTCAAGGAGGGAGGCCCTTTAAGACAGAAAAGAAGCTAAGAGGGACAACTGGACACACTCCCCTGGTCTGGGGACTGCCCAGGTGAACTGTCCCTCCCTTTTGTCTGCAAGCAAGTTTGTCTTAAAGGTTTTAGCAAAGGGGGGGGGTCATGTCTTGACCTGAGAGAGGCCTCTTCCCTCATCCCCCCAACCCTGTACCTGTCCCCTTGTCCTGGGCCCCTGAGCTGCACGCGCTCAGTGAGCGGGAGCTTGTTGGCCAGGAGGAAATAGTGACCCACCATCCTGCCTGCTGAGGATCCAGGGTTCGGGTCTCTGGTGCTTCTTATCTCCTGTCAACTCAGAATGCACAACACTGATGCCCCCCCGCAACCTTGCACACCCAAAGCCAGGGACACGGGGTGACCTGGCTGGGAACAAGGGCTCCATTTCCGTTTTCGAAGAGCTCCTTTCCCATCAGAACGCTGACAGCAGAGTGACTCTCGGCGCCCAGCCAAGCCTCTTTGACGGAACAGGGCCCTGCGGCAGCCCAGACTCTTGCCTCACCTGCGCTAACCTAGAAGTACCATGTATCCATGTACCATAAACGTGTGTGTATGGCCACGTCGCATGCAGATAGGAACCCCGCGATGCCAAGATGTTGCTTCTTAACACTTCATTGTTGGCAACCCTAGAGTTGTTTTTAATGCATGTAAACTAAACTAGAATCCTTTGGGTGGTCCCTGAAGGAGCCAGGTGGGCTCTGCTTGATATATGTGCGCCCTTGCCTGGGGAGAAATAAACCACTTGTACTAAAACGTGCGCTCTGTCTAACTTCCTCCACGGCGGCCATAACGAGGGTCCCGCAAGCTCCCTGCCAGCTGGGCCATGGACCGGAGGGCTTCCCCACAAATCTCAGTGATTTCAGGGCAAGGACTAAAAGACAGGCCACGTCCCCCTGCTGATGGCTCCCCCAGCTTTGCACTCTGTACCTAAACTCTGTCTCCGTTGGGGTGCCTCTCTGGGCAGGGGCACCTGAGATGCTCTGCACCCTGCAGGGCAGACTCCCAACTTGGTGCCTGTGGCTTTGCACCCTGTTAATTCTGTGCGGCAGCCTAGGCTCCCAGAATTGACTGCGTTTCGAGGAACTTCCTGAAGGGAGCAGCTTGTGCATCCTTTGGGAGCACTTGAGGCGTGATACAGAGGGCTCTGTACAGTAGAACATGCCAGACTTGGAACTGTTCATCCCTCAAAGCTGAGCATCAGAACTAGGGCATTTCTGAAATAGGAGTGCTCCCCCCCGCCGCCATCTAGCAGCACAAGTACCTTTCTCCCTCGTCTTAGGAGACCAAGAGCAGTGGGGAAAAGGCTTGGAGCAATGGAGAAACCAATCTGATTTTTCTTTAAGATTTATTTATTTTAGAGGGGAGAAGGGGCAGAGGGAGAAGGAGAAAGAGAATCTCAGGCAGACTCCCGCTGAGCACAGAGCCTGACGTGGGGCTCGATCTAACGACCGGAGCCAAAATCAACAGCCAGATGCTCAACCGACTGAGCCACCCAGGCGCCTCCCCCCATCCCCCCGACCCCCGCCAAATCTGATTTTTTTTTAAAGGTAACTGTACTTCAGTACTCAAATGAGATTCACTTTGAGGCATTCATCATCTCTGGGATCTGCAGAGAAGACCTGAGCTGCAGGTGGGCCCCTCATGAAGTAGGAAGGAAGCTACGTGAGAGCACACACAAGCTCAAGGGCCATTTGGGTCCCCACATGTGTCACCCCGCGACCTGCATTCCTGTCTTGGGTCACCAATCTCTCACCCAAGGAAAGGAGTGGGGTGAATAGGCCTCTCTGCCAAGCATGCAGTCGCCTGCCAGCCTTACCATTTCTAGACATCTCCAAACAGCCCCGACCCCAGATCCAGGAACCCACTCCCAGAGGGAAAATAATGAACTCCATCAGGCCCCCTCTGTAAGCAACAGAGCCTCTGCCGGGAACAGGGGCATGTGTTCGAGGCTGTCATTCAGGGCCACCTTAGCCAGGGGGGGCAGCAGCAGAGTGGTCCCTGCTCCAAAGCTGACTCATCTCCTGTGGTCCTAAACTACGCTGTGTGGTGCGTTTTCCCTCTTCCAAAGCTTCAAGGTCTCATATTTCAGAGCCGCAGGGGCAATATCGCTGCCTCTTGGCTCTAAACTGCTGATGTAGCAACACTCAAGGCGCCTTGTGTGCCCACTGACAGGTATACCCAGATCTGGAGCATTTACCTTCCTTTCTTCTCCCTTTCAAATTTCTATTTTCCCCCTTCAAAAATGCACTGATTGCTTGGCACAGGGGCCAACAAACTACCACCACCGGTGAGTCTCGTCTGACCCGCTGCCTTGTATAGCTGGTGAGTATGGCTTTTATATTTTTTAATGTTTTTTTTAAATAAAATATTTGCAACGGATTTTGACAGTAGAGAACACTAACTCTGAACTTCAGTTAAAGTGTTGTCCTCCCTTCAAAGAATTCCACTCTTCTCATTAATAGACCAGTACGACAGAAAAATTAGACTCAATATAGTAGTTTGAATTTTGTTAATCAAAAATGTGTGGGAATTGTTTTCTCCCTTATCATGTAAATATCTACAAAATGTCTTTGATTTTCTTCTTAAACCTGCAGCCTAAAAGGATGTGGAGAAATTGGAACCCTTTACGCTATCGGTGGGAATGCAAAATGGGGCAGCTGCTGGAGAAAAAGGTATGGTGGCTCTTCAAAAAATTAAAACTCAAGAAATTCTATTAAGTCAATAGAATTATCATAGAATCCAGCAATTTTTTAAAGATTTTAACTATTTATTTGAGAGAGAGAGAGCACAATCAGGAGGAGTGGCAGAGGGAGAGGGAGAAGCAGACCCCCTGCTGAGCAGGGAGCCTGCTGTGGGACTTGATCCCAGGACCCTGGGATCATGACCCGAGCCGAAGGCCGATGCTTAACGACTTAGCCACCCAGGCACCCCAGAATCCAGCAATTCTACTCCCAAAAGAATCAAAAGCATTCTAGAAGAGATGTTTGTACATCCATGTTCCCAGCGCTATTACTCACAATTGTAAAAAGTGGAAGCAACACTAGTGTCCATCAGTAGATGAGTGGATAAACAAAATGCCATCCATACAGACAACGGAATATTTTTCGGTCTTAAAAAGGAAGAAAATTCTGACACAGGCTACCAGATGGATGGACCTTGAAGACATTATGCTAAGTGAAATACGCCAGTCACAAAAAGGCAATGTCTGGGCGCCTGGGTGGCTCAGTCGTTAGGCGTCTGCCTTCGGCTCAGGTCATGATCCCAGGGTCCTGGGATCGAGTCCCGCATCGGGCTCCCTGCTCCATGGGAAGCCTGCTTCTCCCTCTTCCACTCCCCCTGCTTGTGTTCCTGCTCTCGCTGTGTCTCTCTCTGTCAAATAAATAAATAAAATCTTTAAAAAAAAAAAAAAAAGGCAATGTGTGATTCCCCTTGTATGAGGTACTAAGACTAGTCAAAATCATAGAGGCAGAAAGTAGGATTGTGGGTGCTGGGAGCTGGGGGAGGGGGAAATGAGGAGTTATTGTTTAATGAGTACAGAGTTTCAGTTATGCAAGATGGAAAAGTTCTGGAGATGGATGGTGGTGATGACGGCACAGCAGTGTGAATATACTTCATGCCACTGAACTAACGCTCTTAAATATGATTACAGCGATCCATTTTGTGTTATGTGTATTTTACTGCAATAGGAAAAAATTGGAAAAAGAATAGTAGGGGGTGGACAGCAGTGCAATGGATTGTGGCCTGGCCTGGGGGCGGGGGGAGGCCAGGGCCGGGGGCTGCTCTCAGCAAAGAATCTCAGTAGCCAGTTCCCCTGTGATTGGGCAGAAATCAGAGAGACACTGAAAATTGTTTTTATCCAGATGCCTGGGCATACGCCTAATTATATGACCTCATGCTGGCTTCCCAGGGCAGCTGAGATGGGCCTGCCCAGGGGTGATGGCTGTTTTGCCAGAGAACAGAGCTGCCCAAGGCCATTGCAAGCATGCAGGCCTTCTGAGTGCAGGTGGGGGTGGGGAACCTGTAATAAATCATAGCAATAATATGAGAAAGGTAACTGGAGGATGCCTTCAACTTTTCCCATTTCCCTGTTCTTCCCTACCCACTGACCCACTTCCCCACCCAGGGAATAATGTGTGTGTGGAGGGTCTTAGCTTTCCAGGGCCCGGGGGAGGGGGAGGAGGATGTCTATGTTTCCAGTCCCAACCACCCAATGCTCCACTGTGGGGCCGATCTGTTTCTTCTGGATGCTTTGTCTGGGTCTGATCCGCCTCTGACCGCACAGAGTCAGTTCAGTGGGGCTTTCAGACCCTCCTGCACCCAGCCCCCATCACCGCCCTCAGCACCCACCCCAAGAGAGCCCTTTGCTTGGAGGCACAGGTGGCAACAGGAGCCAAGGGGTGGGGGGCTGGTGGCAGCCATCTTTGGGGCTTGTTAGTATGGTTGGGCAAAGCGCCATCTTGGGAATTTTGTTGCACCTGCCCAGCTAAAGGCAGATGGGTAGTGGTGAAGACACATTTATGGAGAAGTTGGGGAACCAGAGTGGGGGAAGATTTGCTTTTTTTCCTGTAATTTCACAGCTCCAAAAACCCACAGGAAGCAATCCAGGTGCCTTAGCCTGCCTCTCGGCACACCCCCACAAACTGGCCCCAACTGACATTTGCAAATTCCTCTCTCATTTTCTTCCCCACAGAGGCTGTCAGCTCCCTCCACCATGATGCATCCTCCTTCCTAGAATGTCTTTTTCCATTGCAACCACCCCTCCCTCCCACACACCGTGCCCTCCCCCCATTCTGGAATGCTCTCCCCACTCCTTCCCCTGCAACTCGTCACTATTTTTCAGGACCAGTTCCGACCCCCCAAAATGGGATTTTTTGGCTGACACGTCTCCTGTCTACCCCAGTCTAGATCTCCAGCGCCCATCCCTGAACTTGGTTAGCCTGCTTCTCCGTGGTGGGGAGTACGGGGCTGGCTTATGTTTGGGTGCAGACTCCGCTATCAGCAGCGGCCCGGGCGCTCTGCCTTGTTGTCTCAGTCGGGCCTCCCAATTTTGTCACTGTACCCCCACTTTGTAGATGAACAAGGTTGAGTCTTCGAAAAGGGAAGTAATTCTCCCGAAGTCATATGATTAGTAAATGACCCAGCCGGGATTCAAACCCGTGCGTGCTAGCCCCCAATCCCCTGCTCCCAGTTTATATTATCTTGCTTCACTGCCTTAACCCCCGGAGGAACTTCATTTTATTCATTCATGCATTCAATGAACACTTACTGCATGTTTACAATGTGCCAACCACCAGCCAAGCTGTGGAAACACCCAGCCCCTACTGTCCCGGAGGGTCTGTCCTGGTTGTGTGTGTAGTCAGGCTTGGTTCTTACGCAGTGTGCGGGGGATAGGGTAGCACAGGGGAGACTGGAGTTTAATTCCCATCGAGTGGGACAAGAAACCCGAAGGAAGGAGCGGTAAGACAACCTGCCAGACCACAGGCAAAAAGATCGCAGAGCCGGGCATCCCACCCAGGGCGCAGTTCTGCCAAAGCGCTGACTACAGTAATTTGCATGTTCTCAGGATCTTGCCCAGTGCATTTTTGTAGATTTGGACAAGCACCTCGGCAGAGATCCCACAAATGTTTATTATCACCGGCGTTTGACTTACTTGGTTAATTTTTCTCCTAACTCCGGGAGACCCCTACAGGATGCTGCGGGATGGGCGGTCACGTGCTCCGGGGCGCCCTCCGCCCCGCCCCGCGTCCCGGCCCTGCCGGGGTTGCTAGGCAACAGGTAAACTCCGCGGGTCTGAGCCGTTTGAGAAGCGCTGGGGCCGGCGCTGGTGCTCAGGTGCTTCCCTTGCGGCCTGGCGGCGACAGGAAAGGACCGAAGGTAAGAGCGCGGGCCGGGAGGAGTCGAAGGCTGGAGAGGAGAGGAGAGTGAAACGGGGAGCCCCCGAGGGTAGTAATCAGCGATGGCGCAGGAAGCTCCTCGTGGGGGCAGCCTGCGGGGATAGCTCCGCCGGAAGGTGGGTGCCAGATGTCCCCGCCCCATCCGTCCGGGCTGCCCTCGGTACTCTCGAGTCACAGGACCCTGCAGGTTCTGGTCACCTAGCCTCCTACACCCCGTGCTCCCAGTCAGTCTGGTCCTGATCCACCAGTCTCCTGGAGGGGCGGGAGACCTCTAAAGGGCTCTCAGCGGGCTGGCTGGAAAGTACAATCTGGGCTGGAGTGGCGGGAGGTGGGCTTTCTGATAAGGGAGGGAAGGGCATTCATAATTATTGATCACTGACTAGGCGGCAGTTCTCCTCAGTGCATGGCTTTATTTACTCCTTACCCGAGGGGCACATTCTTATGCCCATTGGGTACCATGCTCAAGGTCACACATTTAGTTTCACCTTCCTGCAACACGTTCAAAGTTTATCACAATCTCTGGAACCACAGAAGTGTATTCTTGGCTTTCAGACCCTGTGCTTCCCCCTCTCACATCTTTACTTAGCTGTGCTTTGTTTTTCTGATCAGAAATGGAAGAGGAGGGGGCAGAGAGTTTTAGGGGAGAACGCCAGGACCGGCCTGGTACTCAGCATGGAACAGAGGGGGTGTTGGGCTCTTTCCTACACTGGGCGCTGGGGACAGGGCTGAGGGAAAAGTCCATAGTCTGCCCTCAAGGAGACAGCGTTGTAGTGGGTAGAGCAGGTAAACACCAAGGCAGCACCCTTCAGTCCTGGGGACCTCCTCCCAACCTCTGCCTGGCCTCATCCTCCACTTGCTTGGAGCTCACCCCAGGTTGACCCCAGTGTGCCTTGCGTTGCCCTGGTAGGATGCCCTGGTAGGATGCCCTGGTAGGGGGCCGGGTGGATTCCTAGGGAGATCTGCCTCGTTTGAAAGCAAATGAGTCCCTTAGGACCCCACATTCTAGAAGGTGCATAAGAAAGAGGGAAGGAAGCTCTCCACCTGCGTTCCCCTGCCCGGCCAGGTGTCACACAGAGGCGCAAAGACTGGGGGCTCCCAGGCACCACGAGGACAAGGAAAATGTTCTCACTTTTACGTTAGGTGGAGTCCAGCACGGAGGGAAAGCAGCCGCCCCCTCTTGCCTCCCTACTAAGTGCCCAAACTGAGCTCCCCAGCCCCACCCCTCCCTCAGTCCCACCCCAAGCTTGGAAAACACACTTTCTCTTAAGTCAGGGAAGTTCTTGCCAGGAATCACTTTGCTCGTGGTCATTGCACACGTTTTTATCATTGGTGAAGCTTCCAATCCGACTGTCCTGGGACATAGGAGACAGTTGTCGTTTTGATGTTCGGACCCACACATCTCCAGCCCTGTGCATTCTTGTGTTTGAAACTCCCAGCAGAGTGCTGCCTGCCCCTGGGTCTCTAGGTTCCCACGGGTGGGGGCCCCCTCCCCAAACTCCCAAAGGGCAGCCATACCGCCCCCACCCCCCTCAGGAGCCCCCTTTGCAGACAGACAGCAGGGCCCGGGGAAGCCCAGCCAGTGGTGCTTGTCTCACAAGCGGGGAAAGACCTCCTGAGACCCCCACGCTGACCCTGCTATTCATCTTTGGGTCCTGCCAGCTTGTGAGAAAGAGCCCGCTCTGGGTCCCTGAATGAGCTGTCTTCCCGTCACCGGGCCAGCCTTTAAATGTCCCCTCTGTCTGCCTCTAGATAGAAAACAATGCCTCTGTTCTCGCTCCTGGCTTGGCCTTGGAAGGCACCAAGAAGGAAAGCAAAGCTGTTTAAAATATGATCTGGGCTAAAGAGGCTATTTTTGTGCCCCTGGAGTTTCCTCATGCTCTTAAACCTCCTTGTGTCTCCAGAGAGCTGGCTTTTTCAGCAATTCTCTTTTCACAGAGGGAGAGCCAGACGGCCCGTGACTCTGGGGACCCCGGAGCTGCCCTGTGGCCCCTAACACTTGCCCATGTAGAATGAACACATTAGGGCCACCTCCTACAAGTCGTGTTTCTCTTCCTACCCTCTGCTGTCCAGGTCGTCGCTTCTACCTGTCCTGATACAGGACAGGTTGCAAACCATGAGAAAGAGCCGGAAAATCCTGTTTTCTGCAAGTCTGATTCAGGTCCAGCCGTTCTGGGGCTGGGAGTGGGTTGGGCGGTGCTGTCTCGGAGGAACAATGGATGTGGATGTGAAGGGACCTAGAGGGACCTTAACCCTCCCACCCTCACCCCCTCGCCCCTGCCTCAGCTGCTCCAAGGCCAAGGCCACCCCAGGCATGTGCTCCTGGGTTGTCACACAGCTCATGGCCCTATATCGCAGGGACCAGCAGCCAGGACCCACTGGTCGGGTTCCTTGCAGCCTTGGAGGTGAGGGGAGGCAGATTAGACACGTCTCTGGTCATAATATTCATCTGGGGAAATTGTGAAAAAACAAATTGCCAGGCCCCGCCCCAGACACAGGTTCAGCATTTGCGAGAGGGGGCATGGGAATCTCCATATTGTAAACGAACATCCCAGGTTTGAGACATGCTGGCTGAGAGATGAAGAACCCTCACTTTAAGTCGGTGGTTCTCAAGCCTGGCTGCACACTGGAGTTACCTAGGGAGTTTGAAGCATCCCATGGAGAGACTCTGATTTCATTCGTCTGCAGCTTAACCTGAGCATTGTGATTTTATAAAGCACTCCAGGAGTTTCTAAACCTATAGCCAACGTTAAGAATCACTGCTTTTGGGGGCGCCTGGGTGGCTCAGTCATTAAGCAACTGCCTTGGGCTTGGGTCATGGCCCCAGGGTCCTGGGATCGAGCCCCACATCAGGCTCCCT
>NW_027397112.1:98519-161098 GCF_003265705.2 Callorhinus ursinus | reverse complement strand
GTGAGGGTTCCACCCCCCGCTTAGCCACTGGAGCGAAGTCCCTCAGCGGAGCCGGCTTCTACAAGGTCCGATTTTGTGCTCCGCAGCTCTAGCACTTGCCAGAAGCGGCCGACGGAGGCCCCCTCCCCCGCCATCTATCCTCCCGAATATCACCTCGGATTCACTTCTCCGCAGGTCCTACCTTCCAGAAAGTGGTCGCTTTTCTGTTCAGAGTGTTGTTACTCTTCTTATCTTTGATCTCCTGTTGAGTTCCTAGGTGTTCAGATTGGTTTGATCCCTATTCAGCTGAATTCCTGAGACCAGAGGAAATCCAGGTCTCCTACTCCTCCGCCATCTTGCTCCGCCCCCCCAACACCCTCCAGCTCTATCCACAAGATCTCATTCCTTTTGATGGCTGCATAATATTCCATTGTGTGTGTATACCACATCTTCTTTACCGGATGCAAGTCCTTTATCAGATACGATTTACAGATATTTTCTCCAAGTCTGTGGCTTTTCATTTTCTTAATATTTTGTTTTTTGGGTTTGTTATTTATTTTTTTTTTTTAGAGAGAGAGAGCGTGTGTATGTGAGGTGGGAGTGGGAGGTGCAAAGACAGAATTTTAAGCAGGCTCCACGCCCAGTGTGCAGACCAACACAGGACTTAATCTCACAACCCAGAGAGCAAGACCTGAGCCAAGACAAAGAGTCGGAGGCTTAACCAACTGAGCTCCAGTGTTATCTTTTGAGGTGCAGAGTTTTTAATGTGAATGAAGTCCAATTTATTATTGTGTTTGCTTTTATGGACCATACTTTTGATGCCATATCTAAAGAATCTGGTCTATCAGGGTCCCGAAGATTTCCCTCTGTGTTCTTCCCCCTTAATTTTATAGTTTTAGCTCTTACGTTAATGCCTTCAATCCAATTTGCATTAATTTGTGTGTGTGTGGTGTGAGGTAGGGGGTCCAATGTCATTCTGTCCCATGTGAACACCCAGTTGGCCCAGCACCATTTGTTGAAGAGACCATCATTTCTCCGTTGAGCTGCCTTAGTACCTTTTACAAAAATCAGTTGGCCATAAATATAAGGGTTTATTTCTGAACTCTCTATGCCTTTCCATTCATACATATGCCCATCCTTATGCCAGTACCATGCCTTCTTGATTATTCAGCTTTAAGTAAATGTTTGCTGAATGAGTAAGTGAAAGAATGGAAACTATATACAAGGCATGAAGGCTGGCATTCACAAAATCTATAAATTCCTAGAAAAGTCTGTGTAATTAGATTTCTTTAAAAAAAAAAAAAAACAGACTCATGTTGAGTGCCCCGGAGGGCATTCTTGGGCAAAAACTCCAGTACAACGTTGCTTGGTAAAATGAGGGACTTCCCTAGCATCTCTGTTGTATTTTTCATCTGTTTCCTAAGTTTGGACATTTGTCTGTGGGTTTTACTGAAAGCAGGACACATGTCCTCCAAGTACCTTCCCACAAGGTCCCCATTCAGTTCGAAGTTAGCAACACCTGCTCACAGGCAAAAACCTAAACTCTGGGTGATCAAAGACCGTCTGTTGTAAATCCGATCATGGCAAGGCTCTTGTCCAGCTGCCCTCCCCATGGCTCCCACCCATTCATCCAAGGGCTCTGTGCAGGCCCAGGAGCCTCATAGACCTACAGTCTGAGCCCTGGGGAACTTGCCTTCAAAGACACGCTTTCTGAGAGTTAGGTGTGGCCACAAAGGGTGACTGTGCTCACCTCCACGGTACAGTATTATAGACAGACCTCATCAGCTGGCCAGCCATGGAAGTCACCAAGGAGCTCTCAGACCCCACAGAGTCTCCTGGTGTGACAGGGGTCAGTGAAGAGAAGACCCATCTGTGGGAACTGCCCAGTGTGTTTCTAAGACTTCCAGTTAGCATCCGTGCGGCAGAACCTTGCATTCCAGCAGTACTGCAGCCTGAGTGCATCAGGTGTTGGAGTGACTGAGTGGTCTAGCCATGGTCAACCAGCTGGGAAGTGGCAGGACCAGACCTTGAAATCAGCGCCCAGCCCAGCCTGCTTTCCGATTCCCCACTGTGCCCTTTGTGACCAGTCTTTCAAAGGCTCAACTATTCTGCCTGTTGGGAAGTGGGCTGGCTCTCTCCCCTTCTCCGAGGACTCCCAGCCCTGTTGAGGTTGGAGTGATGTAGAGGGAAGAGGCTCCAGTGGGGCCCCCGGGCGTGGCGGAAGGTAGAGTCCAGTAACCTAGAACTCTGGGAAGGGAACTGTGGACAATCAGGTGGTTGGGTGGGAGTTTCCAGAGAGACCTGGGGCTCTCAAATCTGTGTGCTGTATGACCAGGTCCAGTGTGTGGAAGGGGATTTAGTCCAACATAATCGCCTCAATATTTCTTCCTTCCCCCCAATAACCATATTAGCTCAATAAACACTATCATTTGGTGAGTAAGAGCGGTGGAGTCAGGCAGAGAGTGGCTGGACCCCTTATTAGCCATGTGGTCCTGGGCAGGGGACTCAGAGCAACTCTAAGTATGAGATTCCTCCAAAGTAGAATGGTGATGTTATTGTCCACCCAGAGGGCAAATGCAAGAACGGAACCAGATAATGCACGTAGTCATTACTCAATAAATGATTTTTTAAATGCAGGTGTGGCTTCTGAACAAATCCCCTAGGTCCCCTCCCCTCAACCAGACTGGGAATCTGGAGCCACCCCTGGTGAGGCCCATGCGGACGGGCCTCCAGGCGGGGCCCCTTACTGCACACCCGCCCTCTGTCCCCCGCAGCTGCCGGGACCATGGAGATCGTGTACGTGTACGTCAAGAAGCGAAGTGAGTTCGGGAAGCAATGCAACTTCTCCGACCGCCAGGCGGAGCTGAATATCGACATCCCGCCCAACCCTGAGCTGGCTGAGCAGTTTGTGGAGCGGAACCCCGTGGACACGGGCATCCAGTGCTCCACTAGCATGTCAGAACACGAGGTGGGGCCCTGCCCCGGGGCACTGGGCCGGTGGAGGTGTAGTTGGGCAGGGTGGCCAGCCAGGGTGGTAAGGAGGACAGGGTGACGCCATCTGGGTGACCAGTGGCCAGTTAGAGTGGCCCAGTGCAGATGTTGGAAGTATGAGGGCAGAATGGCCCCATGACCCACCATGGTGCCCAGGGACAGGAAAAGACCCCGAACCAGCCATTCTCCAGGCCAGGTGAATGTGACTCAGGATGTTCTCTCTCCCCTGGGCTCTGGTCTAACCCCCTAAGACTCTTACTAGAGTCGTCTGAGGCATGTGGTGCAGTTGGGAGAGGTAAACTGAGGGAGTGGGGATTCGGATCTACAGGCACCTGTCCCGCTTCTGAAAAGGAAAGCGTGCCACAGAAAGTCCTGGCCAAAGGGGCCTCCATGATAGGAGAGCGGAGCTTCATGTTGCAGTTCGAGCTCCCTGCCTGTCTAAAGCGGGTGGGTGAGCCGCCTCGATTATGCCAGGTGCTGCTGAGAGAAAACTAGTTTGAAGGAGAGAAGCCACTTGGTCATGTCCCAAATCAACCCAGTGAAAATCACACTTGTTTGGCCAAAAACACTTCGTGGGTGGTTCCACTAACTCACGGTTCAAACACACTGAGTTTGTTGCTCTCCCAGACCTGATGGCTGTCACAGGGACCTGGGTGATGCTGTCCACGGAGTAGCCAACTAAACAGGATGGCCTTAGGGTCTCCACCCCGTGAAGACTTGTTGCTTTTGTGAGCCCTGGCTTAGAGAGGAAAGAAAGGGAGTGACTGCTTACTGGGTTTGGGGTCTCCATTTGGGGTGCTGAGAAAGTTCTAGAACGAGATGGCGGCAATGGTGGTACAACATCGGGGAGGTCCTTAATGCCACAGAATCGTACACTTTTAAATGGTTAAAATAGTAAATTTTATATGTATTTTACCACAATTTTTAAAATGGGGGTGGGAATAGAAAGGAGGCAAAGTGACAAGTTTAAGGGATAAACTACATCTGTATCTACCATCCTCCCTGCCACAGAGAACGGGCAGAGCCATCCCCACGTTTACATCATTTCCATGTTTCAATACCCATGACGTTGTTAATGGTAAAGCAGAGCAGGCTCATTTGCTTCTTTTTCTTTGGGACCGCACAGAACAGATGGGTGGACTCCTCTGGTTATTAGGGTTTAGATAGAGTCAAAACTAGATTTCCCATGGCCAGCGGCATCGGCCGCAAAGCGGCTAGCCCTGTAGGGCAGCACTTCCGTAGCTACCAGTGACCATCTGAGGACCAGAATGTTCCTTGCTGGAACCTGACAGAATTATGGCTTTGGCCAGAAGCACCTCATCGGTTCTTCCCTGTGTGTTCGGGGCCCCGGAGGGGCAGGGGGCCCGCGATCCTGGTTGGCAGAAATGGCCTCATGTTTACACCTGGGGCAGGCATGTTCTCACCCACGGCTCTTTGTTCAGGCCAACACGGAGCGGTTTGAGATGGAGACCCGGGGGATTAACCATGTTGAGGGCGGCTGGCCCAAGGATGTGAACCCCCTGGAGCTGGAGCAGACGATCCGGTTCCGGAAGAAGGTGGAGAAGGACGAGAACTACATCAACGCCATCATGCAGCTCGGCTCGGTGAGGCTTCGTTCAACCCCAGCCATCCCTCGGGCTCCCCGCCTGCACGTGAAGCCCTGGGGGTGCCTGGCCCTGTGCTCAGCTCCTGTGGCTACTCGGACAAGAGCACTGACTACCTTCAGGAACCTTCTGTCTGGGAGCAGGCAAACCCAGTCCATAACAGCAGACCAAAGGGGAAGACGGGAGGGTACAAGTGCTAGGCAGGCTTTAGGAGGACTCTGACAAGTGCTCCCCTTGAGCAAAGAGGACCCCAAAGAACCCTCCCAGCAACCACCTGCCAATAGGGATCATTCATTCATTCAGCACATTTGGACTGAGCTGCTAGCCTCTGCCAGGCACAGCAGAGATTGCAAAAATTCACATACAGCCCACCCCAAAGAGTTTATAATCCACTGGAGGTCAAAGACAAATACAGAGGTAGCTCCCTATAAAGTAGAAAGACATGCTGTAAGATGAGGGATGACTTGCTATTTTGCTCCATAAAGAGGGAGACTTGATTTCCTGTTGAAGGGATCAGGGAAGGCTTCCTGGAAAAGGAAGCCCTTGAGCTTGGGCTTTTCCTTGTTGGACATCTGGAAAAATGGGGAGGGCCCTCTGGGTGGCAGAACCAGAAGACGGGTGCTATATATGGAGTGATTACTGGTTCTGTTTGACTGGAGCAGTGTTTCTTCACCTTTTTTTTTTTTTCATTGTTGTCCCTCAATGAGCCTTTTCCCTAAGAACTCCTGATGTGTCCTCCTCAGATCATGGAGCACTGCATCAAGCAGAATAATGCCATTGACATCTACCAGGAGTATTTTGATGATGAGGATGCGGTGGAGGTGACAGAGGAGGCCCCTTCAGCTAAAACCATCAATGTTTTCAGGTACCTCTCCAGCTAGGCAGTTGTCTGGCCGATCTCTGTCACCCCTGTGGGTGGGTGCTTCCAAAGGTCACTCCTGGCCGATCACCCCATGCCGTGGGTACAATGCCCTCTGTGCTCCGAACTTGGTAAGGAGCAGAGCAGTAGAACACCCGGCAGCCAACTGGTCCTTACCTTGGGGGTGGTCTGGTTGATGGAAGAGGAGGACAGACTCGAGGGAAAGACTAAGGGAATTTGTGAAGCTGTGTGAAAGCTAGGTCGATTCATGCAGGGCAGAATGAGCACAAAGTATGGGCATCCGTGACCCAGCAGCACTGTGGGCAAACGGGACCCTCTTCCCACACTCACGGGAGTGTACCTGGCAATAACCTCCAGGACAGCAGTTTGACAATAGGACTTTCTCCCATAGATACATGTGTATGTGGAATCACTGTGTGTGTAGACATTCACTACAGCAGGGCATGGGCTAGCCAAAGACCGGAAGCAAGATAAATCCATCGGGAGGGCACTGCTTCTAGCAATTCTGGTAGGCCCACACAGTGGAATACCACGCAGCCATCAGAATGAAGGAGGAGACAGCCCCTTCTGGGACAAGATTTACTTTGTGAAACCAAACCACAACAAACAAGGTGCAGAACAATATGTAGGATAGCACTATTTTTTATCTAAAAATAATATATATATGTACCTATGATTTTGGAAGTGGTTAGCCTCAAATGCCAACTCTGGGGGAGTCACTGTGCTACCATGACCCACTGAGGGTCCTGGGAAGTACTTGACCCCCGTCCCAGCACAACTAGGAAGGACCCTTTTGTGATCCAGGGCTGAGTCGCAGTGTGCAGAGCAGGACCAAGGGCTTCGAGGAGAAGGGACCAGGTTGGGGTGGGGGGGCTGCCCTCCCTGCTGAGGTCTGATCTTCCGTAGGGATACCTTAGCAGGATGATGGGTTAGACATCATCCTGTCTAACCTCTACGTTTGACAGATGAGGGGACTGACCCCAGGGAGGGGATGGTGCTCAGGACCCACAGTGGGTGGGCGACCCAACCAAGGATGGGACTCTGGTCTTCTGGATCCCAGCCTGTACTCTTCTCACTCTAACAGTGCTCCCAGGGGAGTGAAGTGGAAGAATCAGGGGGTGAGAAAGTTACGTGGCTTCCCACTTTCCTGCATTCCTTCTGATTACTTCAAGGACAAAGTCTCAGTTTGGGCCTTTTCTACTTCTTGCTCATTCCCCTTCCTTTCCTCTTTTTTTTTTTAATTAAGAGTTTATTTTTCATAGCAGTTTGAGGCCCACAGAGAAACTGATTAGAAAGTACAGAGAGTTCCCACACGCCCCCTCCACCCCACACCCCCACAGCTTCCCCACCATCAACACCCTGGCCCAGGGTGGGGCCTTTGTCATACCGTCGTGAGCCTGCCTTCTGATACCGCACCATAACCTGGGAGGCTTACAGACAACAGAAGTTTCTTTCTCACAATTCTGGAGGCCGGAAGTCCCAGCTCAGGGTGGTTGGGTTCTGCGTCCAGTGAAGACCCACTTCCTGGTTCGCAGGCAGCCATTTTCTCACTGTGAACTCACATAGCCGAAGGGGTGAGGGAGCTCTCCAGAGCCCTCTATCAGGCGCTAATCCCATTCTGAATGGCTCAGAACCGAATCACCTCCCACAGCCACCCCCTAATACCATCACATTGGAGATGAGATTTCAGCGTATGAATCTGGGGGACACAACAGTCAGCCTGTAGCACTCCCAAATCCATAATTTACATTGGGGCTCACTCCCTGTGTTGTACACTCCGTGGGTTTTGACAAATGTATCCTACAGAATAGTTTCACTGCCCTCAAAGTCCCATGCTCCTTTTCATCCCTCCCTACCCCCAAGCCCTCGGGCCAACGCTTGGTCTCTTTACTGTCTCCCTGCTTTTGCCTTTTTCAGAATGTCACATAGTTGGCTTCATACAGTATGTGGCCTTTTACAGACCGGTTTCCTTCACTTAATGATGTGCATTGCGTTTCCACCCTGTCTTTCCGTGGCTCGATAGCTCCTTTCTTTTTAAAGCTGAATAATATTCCCATGTCTGGATGGACCCCAGCTTATTTATCCATTCACCTGCTGAAGGATGTCTTGGTTGGTTCCAAGTCTGGGCGATTATGAACAAAGCTGCTGGAAACATTCATGGGCAATATTTTGTGTGGACAAGAGTTTGCAATTCTTTTGGGCAAATGCCAAGGAGCAGGATTTCTGGAATTCTCCGCTTTCCCTTTTATTTCAATAGCAATGGGAAATCAGGCCTCAGGCTCAAAACTTTCAGCAAATGAAAATATCAGACTGGAATTTAATACTTTTTATTTCCATGGGTTTAGTGTTTATCATTGCCTTCTGTTTATGGCTGGCGAGAGTGGATTTTTGATTAAGGGAGTCCTCTAAACTTTGTTCTTAAAATAAATTTCTCTGTGGGGTATCTGGGTAGCTCAGTTGGTTGAGCGTCCAACTTTTGGTTTTGGCTCAGGTCGTGGTCTCAGGGTCTCAAGATCAAGCCCTGTGTTGGGCTCTGCACTGAGCATGGAGTCTGCTTAAGATTCTCTCTCTCTCTCCCTCTCCCCTGTCCCCTGCTCTCTCTCTCTCTCTCTCTAAAAAGAAAGAAAAAAAGTTTTCATAAAAAAATAATTGAGCAAATAAGGGGTGAAGAGGTGTGGGGAGCCTTCCACTCCATTCCAGTCTTCTACCCTCTTGCTCTCCGGTAAAGGGATCCCCAGGAGATCAAGCGGTCAGCCACGCACCTCTCCTGGCACCCTGATGGCAACAGGAAGTTGGCGGTGGCATATTCTTGCTTGGATTTTCAACGGGCGCCTGAGGGCATGAGCCACGAAGCGTACATCTGGGACCTGGGTGAGGAGCAGAGCGGTCCGGGTGGCCGGGAAAGCTGAGGGAGCAGGGGAGAGGCTTGCAGAGCACAGGAGTGGAAGGTAGAAGCCACAGGCGGGGGGACTTTCACAGGGCTGGTCCCTCACAGGGAGGGACCAGGGACCGCAGGAAGCCGCTCATCCCTTCCCTGTCTGGGTTCAGGCACAGCCAAACGGGAGCCATGTCAGAAGCAAGAAATTCCCTTCATTTCCAGATCCTTGATCGGGGCATTCAAGACCAGACCCCAGCAAATCCCAGTTCAGACAGACTCACCGCTGTCCCACCTTTCCTGGCATCTGTCCTTCCCCCATGGCCTGGAGGCACAGTGTGTCCACTTGGGAGCACAGACCCTTATTGACAGAAGCACTCACTCTAAGAGCGCGAGCCTGGCAGGGGCCGGCGATGGGGGTCTGTGTGCTGTCAGATGTCCCTTCACTGTCACCAGTGTGAAAATAAACGTTAGCCATTACGAGGAGGTGTATGTGCCAAGCTCAGAACTGAGCACATGATGCTCTTGAGCAGCCCAACAAATGCTTACAGCAACCCTGGGGGGTGGACTCCATCATTAGCCCCCCTGTACAGACAAAGAAACTGGCTTGGGGAAGTCAGGGAGAGTTGGCTTTATGTAAAAGCCTTGTGGTCTAACCTGGTTTCCTACCAAACCCGAAAAACGGACACACACACACACACACACACACACACACACACACACACACACACCTTCCTGATTACCAGAAATAAAACCACTAGAAGAGCCCCTAGGGTGAAGAGTGCCAGATTCTGGTCACCAGGGCCTAGAGGTTGCAGCCTGGAGAAAGACAGGAGGGACTTCCAGGCTTCCCCCCAGCCCCCGACCCCAGCCACTTCCCACCTCCTACCTCTAGAAGGGTTAAACTGTTTGACCCTGTCCTTTGCCTTCTAGACCCAGTGGGACCATTTTTTGTTTGTTTGTTTTATAGAAAACCCCAACAGGCCTGAAATTGTCCTGAAGCCATCTTCTTCTCTTATCACCTTGGAGTACAACCCCAAAGACTCCCACGTGCTTCTGGGAGGCTGCTACAACGGGCAGCTGGGTAAGGAGGGGGGCCTGGGGCTTCAGCGGGAGCCAGCCCAGCCCCTGTCGCTGTCCACCAGGCCCACATGCCTGCCCGGGCCTCCCGCGGGGCACAAAGGAAGGTGGGGACTTCCCACAGCGGATGAACTCCAGACATCCGGGCAAGTTGGATTTTGCTGATAGCTCAGCTGTGTCTCCAGTTGTAATAGTTCAAGTCAGTCTGAAACCAGTTCAGAATAAAAAGTTTTAAGAAAATTAGAGGTCAAGTATAAAGTCAAGGAGCATTTACTGCCCTCCTGCCTCCCAGCTGGGATAGAGTAGCTGGGGGCAAAAGGGTAATGAAACCCGTGAGGAGCTCCGTCTCAGGAGAGGCAGGTGGAGACTCCTGCGCAGAGATGAATGTGAGTGATTCCCGCCATGCACAGTGAGGGGGGACGTGTTCCCTCGTCCTTTGATGATCAGGAGCATTTGGTACTAATTCTTTAAATGTTTAGTAGAATTCACCAGGGAGGCCATCTGGTCCTTCCCTATTGGAAGTTAAAAATTGCTAATGCAACCTCTTTTTTTAAGAACATTATTTATTTATTTAGAGAGCACGAGCTGGGATAGGGGCAGAGGGAGAGGGAGAGAGAGAATCTCAAGCAGACTCTGCACTGAGCACAGGGCCAACCCAGGGCTCGATCTCTCGACCCTGAGATCATGACCCGAGCTGAAATCAAGAGTCGGAGGCTCAGTCGGCTGAGCCACCCAAGTGCCCCTCTAATGCAACCTCTTTATTTGTTCTAGATTGCTTCATACTTTCTATGTCTTCTTGAGTCAGTTTTGGTAGTTCCGTTCCCCTCTCTTTCTGTTTCTCAGACAGATCATCTCGATGACCTGCCTCCAGCTCAGGGGGTCTTCTGCCTGCTCAAGTATGTTGTTGAGCCCCTGCACTGAATTTCCATTTCGGTGAACATATTTTTCAACTCCAGAATTTCTATTTTGTTCTTCCTTTTAAAAAGAATTCCTGTCTCTTGGGGCACCTGCGTGGCTCAGTCAGTGAAGTGTCCAACTCTTGATTTCAGCTTAGGCCATGATCTCAGGGTTGTGGGATCGAGCCCCACATTAGGCTTCATGCCGAGCGTGGAGTCTTCTTGGATTCTGTCTCTCCCTCTGCCCCTCCCCTTCTCATGCTCTCTCTCTCTGATAATAATAATAATAATAATTCCTGTCTCCTTATTGATATTTTTTATTTAACAAGATATCGCTCTCATACTTTACTTCTTTAGATATGGTTTCCTGTAGTTCTTTGAACATCTTTAAAATCAGTGATGTAAAGTCTTTGTCCAGTAAGGCCAACAGCTGGGCTTCCTTGGGGTCAGTCTCTGTTTATTGCCTTTTTGCCTGCTTATAGGCCGTATTTTCTCATTTCTTTGTGTATCTTGTAACTTTTTTTGTTGGAAATTGCTCTCTTTACATAATATAAAGTGACAGCTTTGGAAATCAGACACTTATACTTGCACAGGGTTTGTTTTCATTGCTATTTGTTGGAGTGGTTCATTTCTTCACTGAATTTCCTGAACCAATTCTGTGAAGCCTGTACTCTATCGTGTGTGGCTGCCACAGTCTCTGCCTGGTTCGCTTAGTGGCTGGACAGGGATTTCCTTAAGCACCTGCAGCCAACCAGTCTTTCCTCACAACTCATGGGTGCCTGTTTGAGCATGCCTGTGACACTCAGCCAGGCAGCTGTCAGCCCCACCTGAGCCTCTGCACAGAGCCTCGGGGTCAGCCAGAGGCAGGGGCTTAGGACCTCCTCTATTCTTTCCTGAGCGTGTGCACGGCTCTGGGCAAGCACACAGCCCCACCCAGGCAGGTGGAATATGTCAATTTTCAAAGCCCCGATGGACGTCTTGTTCTCCAGGCTTGCCTTTTAAGCGTTGTGGTTAGTTTGCTATTTGCCCACCTATTACCCACCACTTCAGGAAGATGCAGTTAATCAGTTGCCTGTAATTATCATCATGTTCAAGAGTTGCCTCCATAATAAGACTTTTTTTTTCACTCGGCAAGCTCCAAGTCAGGTCGAATACAGACAACTTGCAGGGGAACCATCAGACGGGTCAGATAGTCACCATTCTTTGGACAAGAGACTCTGAATGAGCTCCAGCCACATTACCCCTCCTGTGGCTGCCAGGCTGCAGGTTTTCACCAGGAAGACAAAATGTTACTTTTTTGTTGTTGTTGTTCTTTGAGGCTGCCATGGGACTCGGAGAGTGTGGGGTCTTAACTAAGGCAAGTTAAAAAAGCCACAAAACTCACTGTCCTTACTAACATTCAGCTTTCTCCTGAACACTCTCTGGATGACGGCAAGCTTTTGGCTAATTTGTTCTGAAAAAGTTGACTGCCGATTGTTGCTGGTTTTCTCATTGCTTTTATGGAGGAGATTTTCAGAGGTCCTTAGTCTGCTGATTTTGCTGATGGAACACCTAGAAAACTGGTTTTTGCATCCCTGGGGAGCCTGGAAGGAAGCTGCCCACATGGGCCCTGCCCGCCCTCACCTCCGGCCCCCAAGCAGCAGACACTCAGCCTCCATGGCTGCACCCCAGGCCTGACTCGACCTTGGGCCTGAAAAGGGCCCCCTACCCTCCTACCTTCACATGTTCTCATCCTTCCCCTTCTTCCTCCCAGAGTAGGAGCCGGATGGCAGGGAAACTTCTTAGACACTCTTCTGAGGCCTCTGACCCCCTCTCTCAGACCTGCCGCCTCCTCCCCGGGAACAGACACGGGTTCCCACAAGTCTCCTGCCAAATTACCTGGTGCCAGGACTCTAGAAGATGAGCGGAGCCACTGTGCATAATTTATTCAGGAGCCTTGCCTTCCTCATTATTCATAACCCCTTTCAGGGCTTTTCACACCGGATGAGAGCAGCTCTGGGGCTCGGCTGCTGCGGGAGCCCCCCTCCCGAGCGCTGCTCTGCCCAGGCGGAGCAAGCTTAGCTAAGAAAGCCCATATCTGGGCCAGGCCAGCCCAGGGGCAAATGCTTTGGACTTCGATTCCCGAAATCAAAACACGGATCATGTTTTTTGTTGCTTTCCTAGAAATGGCTCTGTGTAAGAGAGTGGGTCCTTGCTGCACACTTGTGGCAAAGTGAGAACGAAATCTGTCAAGACAGGAACTAGAGAAGCTTTCTTTTGAGGCTTTCTTGGTAAAGCAGCAGAGCCGAAGCCCCAGTAATGGGTGTAAGTAAAGGGTCTGTGAGCTGCATTCCCATCTCCCAGCGGGGACAGCCAAGGTGCAGGGGATAAAAGGGACGTTTATGTAGCAGGAGAGATTTACCTCAGTGTTCTTACTTTCAGGAGCCTTTCTCTGGGGTGGAGACATTCTTCTCTCTGACTGGCCCACCACCCCCATCCTAGGCTCACCCTCAGTCCGTGCTCCTTCTCGCTCCTTCCAGGAAGCTTGCCCTGACCAGCCCCACGTGTCCCTCACCAGAGCAGTCCCAGCACGAGCTCTGCTTGCCCGTCCCCCTTCCTGCCTCTCAGGGACAGGGACGGTCTTATTCCCAGAGGCTTTCCGAGGGTCTAGTGTGGTGCTCAACACATGGTAGAGGCTCAACAGAAATGAGTGAAGCTTGCACTCTGGGAGTCTTCCCACAGAGATTGTGTGGGAACTTCAGGGGTCGGTAGGAAACTCAGGCAGGTTGGGACCGAGCCCTGATTCTAAAAAACCACACACCTGCTAAACCTAGAGAAGCAACATCCCTCCGTCGCCTGCTCCCTGCACCAAGGAAGGGAGCCTGGGCTTCCGTTCACCTTTTCCTTATTTTGCCCCCTGCTAGCCTGTTGGGACACCCGCAAGGGCAGCCTGGTGGCGGAGCTGTCCACCATTGAGTTCAGCCATCGAGACCCTGTGTATGGTTCCATCTGGCTGCAATCGAAGACAGGCACTGAGTGCTTCTCGGCATCCACAGATGGGCAGGTACCGGCCAGCCACTGTGGAGGGCAGGGTTGTGGGGACCAGTGACACTTCCCTGGTTCCCCTTCAGAATCCCCGGGGGGAACGTTTCCTTTTTGCATTTTATTTTAAAATTGAAGAGTTGGTAATACGTGCACATGAAACAAAATCCAAAAGGTACACAAAGGCAGACAGGGAAACACCTTCCTCCCACATCTGCCCACAAGCCTCCCAGCCCCACTCCCCATAGGTGCCCACCTGCATCAGCTTCTTACGGCTGCCTTCAGGGATAGTCTCCATATACAGGAGCAAATACATCTGTCTTCTTCACTCCCTTTCTGCACACCTGACACATAGGTAAATATCTGCACTTGATATTTTTCATTTAGTATATCCTGAAGATGGTTTCATATTTCATAAAACACTGCCCTGTGCCTGTCAAGAACTGCATTAGGGGGGCGCCTGGGTGGCTCAGTCGGTTAAGCGTCCGACTCTTGATCTTAGTTCAGGTCTTGATCTCAGGGTCATGAGTTTGAGCCCGGCGTGGGGCTCCACACTGGGCATGGAGCTTACTTAAAAAAAAAAAGAAAAAAAAAAAGAACTGCATTGGGTAAACCATAATTTACTTAAATGGATTTCAATATGTTGTCATTCTAAGAATAATGTTGCAAGCAGTGTATTTGTATATAGGTTTTTGCACACGTGTGGAGGCACACCTATAGCATACAGTGGGATTTCTGGATCAAAGCATATGGGGCATATACAACATTGCTCTATATTGCCATATTGTGGGGAGGCTTTAAGAGTTCAGATTCCAGAGCCCACATTTGGCGATTTTGATGCAGTAGGTCTGAAGTGAGGCCCCAGCATCTGGATTTTATGAAGCTTGCCCATAACCCTAGTGATCAGCCAGGTTTGAGACTGTGGCCAGAACAGTGGTTCTCCAAAGTGTGTTTGTCGTGCAGGTCACTGGGCACCTCAAACAACCCACCCCTTTCCAGTGATTGGCCCCAGGAAGGTGGTGGGGGTAGGGAAGGCAAAAGCCAGGAGAATCGAAGGACCTCTGGTCTCACAGTTGCCCTGTCCTGCCATCAGGTCATGTGGTGGGATATCCGAAAGATGAGCGAACCCACCGAGGTGGTGATCCTGGACATTACCAGAAAGGAGCAGTTGGAGAGCGCCTTGGGGGCCATCTCCCTGGAGTTCGAGTCTACTTTGGTGAGTGTCCCCGGCTCTCCCTTCGCCGGCTTTCCATCGCTGGGGCAGCCAGAGCCGAGGGCAGGGCAGGCCAGGACTACAGTGTGCACCAGGCAGCTCCATGGAGGGCCAGCCCCACTGCGGTCCTCCTGGCCGTCTGTGGTCTTTCCAAGGACTCTCCAGCAGGGGGCAGCAGAGCCGCTTGCGGAAAGAAGCCTCGCCATCTCTCCTTCCCACAGTCACTGCTTGGCTAGTGGCTGCGCTGAGCAGAAGGCAAGCTTTTGCAGAGGACGGGATTCCAGAAAGGCCCCATTCTGTGGGCAGAGCCCTGCTCAGGACCAACATGGAGAGGCCAGGCTCTGTCCCTGCCTCGTGTGGGTCGCTTCACTTTCTGAAGGGCAGGAAGAGATGTTGGAGAAGAAAATGAGGTCAGAGGAGGCTCCTTGGAAAACCCAGAGCATAAGCACAATCACAGCATTTAGTGACGGGAAGGAACAGTAAAGAAATATCGAAGCTGAGCAGTAATGTGAATGTGCCAGAGGACGGAAGCTTCTAGAAGCAGCAAATGAAGACAACCCCCCCCAACCCCCGAAAGCAAGAAAACAACTTTCCCAGATGACTCTTGCCTTGGGCTGGTTCCTGGTTTATGTCTCGCTGAAGCCCAGGCCTGGCTTCTCTCCCATCCAACCCCCACCCCGCCCCCGGGGATTATCCCTCGTTTGCTTTCAGGTCATGTGACAGCATTCCCGGGCCCTTGGGAGGTGGAGGTGCCCTGGCCTCACCCCTGCGCTGGGAGTCCTCACTGAAGGCTGGGGAACCAATGCTGGTGACGTGAGGTAGAAGACAAGTTAACTGACCCTCGGCCCTGGGCGTGGTAGTCAGGGTGGAGAGGACGCAGAGAAGCATTCTGTCCTGAAATCAGAGATGACTAGGGCAGGTGCTGGAGGTGGTGACCATGCCGCCACTAGTCCCTGGCTCTCCCACACCCGTGACTGAGCGCAGGCTGTGCGCCAGACACTAGTAACCGTCTTGCGTGATGAGCTCGCGTAATCACACACGACCGTCTTGTGAGGTGATGTTATTATCCCTACTTCCCAGATAAACACATGAATCTTAGTGTGGTAAGTCGTGTTCTCTAGAACACGGGGCGACCGGGGCTCACACCCAGGACTCCGACTCCAGGCCCAGGCTCGCCAGGCCAACCCCACCAAGGAGTCTGAGGCTGGAGGAGGCTGGAGGCATGGCGGGCCCTCCGGACCTGGGTATTTCTGCCCGTAACTAGCTTGCAGGAGCCCTGCAGTTTATTTCATTACTCACCCACTCTTCTGGGCCTTTCAAGCTGTGTCTCTTCACTTTCCTTTGACCCCCAACCTGGAGTCCAGTTGTTTCTTTTCTTTTTTTTTTTTTTAAGATTTTATGTATTTATTTGTTTATTTATTTGAGAGAGAGAGAGAGAGAGAGAGTGCACGCATGTGCACGTGAGTGAAGGAAGAAGCAAAGGGAGAGGGAGAGAGAGAATCTCAAGCAGACTCCCCGCTGAGCATGGAGCCCCATGCAGGGCTCGATCTCATGACCCTGAGATCATGACCTGAGCCGAAATCAAGAGTCGGACACTTAACTGACTGAGCCCCCTGGGCACCCCTGTGCTTCTTTTGTAAAGCCATGGATTTCTTTCCTTTCTAAAGCCAAATGATATTCCGCTGTATGTACAGAGGACATTTTGTGCATCCCTCCAATGTCACTGGGGTTGGGACACTTGAGTTGCTTTTACCTCTTCGCTGCTGTGAATAAAGGTGCCATGAACAGGGGTGTACAGCACGGCCCAGTTTTGCGGGGAGTGGCTGGAGGCTGGGTGAGGGGCTTTCTAGACTCATGCTTTACACTATTCTTTCAGTCATGCACTTTATCTGTAAACAGACATTCAGGATCTTTATGGCTAAATGTCTAGTGGACACAATGGTGCTACATGAAGAGGTGTTCATCATGAGGCTGCTGCTGAGTCTCTCCAGGGACTAGAAGAGTCAAGAAGGCTTCATTAAGATGGGGCCCTTGAGCAGGTTCTAGAGGCGGGTGGGGTCTGATGAAGCCAGGAAGGGCGGGGCAGCTCCTTAGGAAGGGCTGGGGAACAGCCTGAGCGGAGGCTTAAACCAAAGGCCCTCCCAGCACCTTCCGGACCCCTCCGCCCTGGCCCCAGAAAGCTGCTCGCCGAGACAGTGAAGCCCAGAGCTGATGGCGCTTTCATGGCACCTTCCACTCCTGTGTCACCCCCTCCACAGCCAACCAAGTTCATGGTGGGCACCGAGCAGGGCATTGTCATCTCTTGCAACCGCAAGGCCAAGACGTCAGCCGAGAAGATCGTGTGCACCTTCCCAGGCCACCATGGCCCCATCTATGCCCTGCAGAGAAATCCGTTCTACCCGAAGAACTTCCTGACCGTCGGTGACTGGACTGCCCGCATCTGGTCCGAGGACAGCCGGGAGTCGTCCATCATGTGGACCAAGTAAGAGGGAGGGTGGGAGGGACAGAGGGGACCAGCCCGGGAGTGCCCTGAGCCTCCATGTGTCCACCCATAAAATGGAGAGAACACCCCTCCACGCCCACCTGAGCCTGTGCTAGGAGCCGCCTAATCCAGCCACTTCACGAAGGAATGTGCTTCAAACAGCCTGGGCTGGTAAGAATAACAGGCTTGAGTTAATTTTCATGACCTTGGGACAACCCTACAAGGAGGTAGCATTGCGCCTCTTGTCCCTCATTGTGTGTGTCAGGGGACAGGGCCACGAGGAAGCAAAGCCACTTGCTCCTGCTCCCTCAGCTGGTAAGGAGCTGAGGTGGGGTTTGCACCCAGGAAGCTTGGATTAAGAACCCGGGCACCTCAGCAGGACGGCTTGGCGGGTCTCCTCTCCTGTGAGGGTGGACATGTAGGAGCACAGAGGGACAGAGCTGTGAGCTCTGTCGCTGGATCAGAGAAGCTTGTGGACTCACCCAGTCTGCCCAGAGGAGAGCCCAAGGGGGTGCCATGAGACAGACCCTCAACGTGGTCCCACTGCCCCTGGGTGAGCCAGGGAGAGCCACATCCATAGATATGTCGCAATGCAGGCAGAGCCAAGAGACCAGAGCAGAGGCATGAGGTGGGGGGACAGGTGCCCCCTCAGTCTTCATGTGTGTGGATCTGGGGTTCCTTTCCAGCTCACGCAGTCACAGGTCCTGCAGTCTTGGAGCCACTATGGACCCGAACGGGCATCTTCTCTTCCAGTGGTTCCCAAATCTGGGTGCATCAGGATCTCCTGGGAGGAGTTGTTTGTTTTTGTTTTTTGTTTTTTAATCCAGACTCTAGGGCTGCTGTATTAGAGCTTGCATTTGACCCAGGAATGGGCATGTTAAGGATTTCCCCGGGGGCTTTATGATTCAGCCTGTCTTTACTTTTGGAGCAGAAATCTGGTCCAATCTCCCTATTCTACAGGGTGGAGAGGGAGGCCCAGAGGGTAGCGCTTTGTTCCAGGTCCCATGGTGACTTAGAGGGCTCCACACCACCTACCCAGGTTCTGACTCTTTTGTCATATATATATATACATATATATATATGTATATATATATATATATGTATATATATATTCAACCATTTTATCGAGGTGTCATTGACAGGGAAAAGGCTGTATATACTTAATGCATACAGCTCTATGAGTTTGGGGATAAGTTACACCTGTGAAACCATGACCACCATCAAAGCTATAAACATACCCATCACCTCTCCCCTACCCCCTTTATTATAATTATTCTTGGGGGAGGGGTTAAGAACACTTAACATGAGATCTACCCTCTCAGCAAATTTTACTCTTTGGTACAGTTTTGTTAGCTAGAGTCCCTACTAGATTGTACTAGGTCTCCAGAACTTATTTATCTTGCATAAATGAAAGTGTGAGGAGCTGTCCCCTTGTGTGTGTGGTTTTGTTTTTCTTTTTTTAAATCTCACTGTGCTTTTGATTTGCATTTCCCTGATAATGAGGGATGGTGAGCACCTTTTCATGAACCCATTGGTCATCTGTATGTCTTCTTTGGAGAATTATCTTTTCAAGCCCATTGCCCATTTTTTAATTGGGTTATTTGGGTTTTTTCCTATTAAGTTTTTTGGTATGAGTTCCTTATATATTTGGGGTATTAACCCTAGTATCGCATATATGATTTGCAAATATTTTCTCCCATTCCATAAGTTGCTTTGTCATTTTTTTGGCTTTCCTGTGCAGAAGCTCTTTACGTTGATAATGCCCCACTTGTTTATTTTTGCTTTTGTTGCTTGTGCTTCTGAAGTTATATCCAAGAAATGGCTGCCAAAGCCAATGTCAAGGAGCTTTTCCCCTCTATTTCTCTCTAGGAATTTTATGATTTCTTGTCTTATGTTTAAGTCTTTAACTCATTTTGAGTTGATATTTTCATATGGTGGAAGATAAGGATCTGATTTCATCCCTCACGGCAGAAATCTTCGAAAATCTAGATCCCACCAAGTAGGAAGTACAGCACTCTTCAAATGTCAATACTAGCAAGGTTTCTGGGCACACTTCCTCTGACTCCTTTTAGTGAGTCCCATGGCTGGAGGACTGGGCCCAGATCCAGCGACATGGACCTGTCCCCTGGAGCCTGCTGTGGGAAAACACCAGGGGCCAGCCCCTCAGAAGGACCAGAGCCTTTCTTTTTTTTTTTTAAGGTGTATTTATTTATTTATTTATTTGAGAGAGCGTGCAAGCCGGGGGAGGGGCAGAGGGAGCGGGAGACAAGCAGACTCCCTGCTGAACACAGGGTCCAACATGGGGCTCGATCCCAGTATCCTGAGATCATAACCTGAGCCGAAATCAAGAGTTGGATGCTTAACCAACTGAGCCACCCAGACCCCCAGGACCCAGAGCATTTAAAATGCAGACCGTGGAGCGCCTGGTGGCTCAGTCGGTGAAGCGTCTGCCTTCGGCTCGGGTCGTGATCCCAGGGTCCTGGGATCAAGCCCCACATCGGGGTCTCTGCTCCGCGGGAAGCCTGCTTCTCCCTCTCCCACTCCCCCTGCTTGTGTTCCCTCTCTCACTGTGTCTCTCTCTGTCAAATAAATAAGTAAAAAATAATAATAAAATAAAATGCAGACCGTGAACTGCTGGTAAGCAAGTTGGCATGGCTAAAAGTCAGACACAAGAAAGAACTTCCTGCCCAGCAATGAGATGCTGGAGTCCAGCGGGCCTGGATGAGCAGAGCCGTGGCTCAGCGGCTTCTCTGTCCTTCCCAACCACAGTGGTCCTTGACCAGTGACCCCCCGGTGCCCCACAGGTACCACATGGCTTACCTCACCGACGGCGCCTGGAGCCCAGTGAGGCCGGCGGTTTTCTTCACCACCAAAATGGATGGGACCCTGGACATCTGGGACTTTGTGTTCAAGCAGTGTGACCCTGCCCTCAGCCTGAAGGTCATATATATCCCCCTCCCCACGCATCCTGGCCCTCAGGGTCTGGTGGCCCAGCAGAATCACCTGGGGGGAATTTAGAAAGAAAAGAGAAGCAGAAAGCCTGCTCTCTCCTCCCGCCAGACCTACTCCTTCGGCAGCCCTGGCGTGGGTTTCTGGCAGCTGACCCTTCCAGCCTAAGCTAATGTCATATTTGCATGGCTGGAGCCTAGCCCTGCTGGCTTGGGCCATGCAAGGACATGGAGTTTGGGACACAGCAGGATGGCCGGGGGGCTGGACTGAGGGGGTGGAGGGTGGGGGCTGGACTGAGGGGGTGGAAGATGAACGAAGGGGGCAAAGGGTGTCGACAGCCAATCTCAGAGTGTGACCTTCATTTTATGGGTCAGGGGAGTCACTGAGGGTGTTTGAACACAGAGCTTGGCGAAGCGCCCCCCTCCCTGGGGGCCAGATCATCGACAAGTCTCTCCTCCCCAACCGGGTCTGCCCGGCCCCTCCAACAGGTGTGTGATGAGGCCCTGTTCTGCCTCCGGGTGCAGGACAACGGGTGTTTCATCGCCTGCGGTTCTCAGCTGGGGACCACCACGCTGCTGGAGGTCTCCAATGGGCTGTGCACGCTCCAGAGGAACGAGAAGAACACAGCTTCTTCGGTAAGTGCCCGGGGCTGCCCGGCCCGGGGCAAAGCACGCTAGCCAGAGAAAAACGTCAGGCCCTCCCTCTCGCCTCCTGGGAAATGCATGGACTTTTGGGGAGGTGGCGTGGTGTCCCCCAAATGAGCAGGTAAGTGGGGTCAGGAGTGTCTGAACCCACCTTGGCTTACCCACGCGGTGGTGCAGCTGTCTTGGGTGAGGTGTCACCCCCCGGGGCTTGTTGCGGTCAAAGTGGTTTGATAGGTCAGTTTGTCTGGCTTCACAGATGACATCTCTTTGCAGCAGACCCTGTCAAACAAAGGCTCAGAGATGCCATTAGAGAAGACAGAGGGAAGGCAGGGATCCTGGGGAAGGGGGCTGGGAGGCTGAGATCCGTCCCTACACCCCCCCGCCCCGCCCCCACCCCCGGCGGACCCCGGCTGCATCTCCCCAGCACCGTGGGCACACTGGGGAACTGAAGGCCTGGCGCTGAGGCCCTGGGCCAGCCCCCTGGCTCTGCTGGGACTGTGGGCCGGCCCCCGAGCAGGTGCACCCCTGGGCCCAGGGCCCCACGGTGCGCAGCTGTACGGACGTTCTTCAGGCTGTCGTCTATGTTCTGGGAACCCCTCGGAACTAGACGACTTGGCAGCTCCGCTCCTGCCTCCTGACCTCGATGTTCAGCCCTCCTTTCTTGCCGTTAGCACTGAGAACAGACCCCTCTGGGGCTGCACTGAGCAAGGAGACATCAGCTCGGCCCCATGCTGGGAGCCGGCCGCCGGCCCCCGCCCTCCTCCCACAGCCCCCCTGTCCCCGTGTGCCCCAGATATTTGAGCGGGAGACCCGGCGGGAGAAGATTCTGGAGGCCAGGCACCGGGAGATGCGGCTGAAGGAGAAGGGCAAGGTGGAGGGCAAGGACGATGACCAGAGGGAGGAGGAGACCACCCTCAACCTTGAGGAGCTGGTCAGCAAGGCCGAGGAGGAGTTCTTCGACATCATCTTCTCGGAGCTGAGGAAGAAGGAGGTGGAAGCCATGAAGATGAAGCCGAAGCCTGTAGGGCCCCAAGCAGGGGGCACCGGGTGGGGAGGGGGAGTCGGGGGGCGGGGAAGCCCCAGGCCTGGGTTCTTCCTGCTCGCTGACCTCCTGGGTGACCTCGGGCAAGTGGCCTCAGCAGGTGGACCTTAACTTGTCCATCCAGCAAGTGGGAGGAGTGACTCCCTTCCTCCTGAGGAACCTTAAGTCTCCAGGGGGACTGCCCCGCTTTCGAGAATTGGGTGGTGGGCTCCTGGGTGCCGACGGAGCGGACGGGCTGGTGGGAGACAGGCCAGCCCATGGAGGGGATAAACTTGTCCCATCTCATGAGCTCTCCCCGCTCCGTCTCCCTCCACTGGGGCTGGGGCCCGGCTGTGATGTCTGCCGCTTCTTTTGCATTCAGAAGCGCTTGGATATGAGAGGCTTTATTCTCACACTGTCCGTGTGGCAAGGCGGGGGCACAGACCTCCCTCCACTTATGGCCAAGGCGAGACTGGAGTCCCAGCTTTCGGACCCTCCCGGCCTCCAGAAGGCAGTGCTGACAATGGCCACTTTCTGTGGCGCAATGCACCTGGCAGACAGCGGGCTTGGTGCTGGGGGTCCTGAAAGGTGCTCCTCCCGCTGCTCGAACACTGCACTTGGAGAAGCTGGGCCTCAGAAGGCAGTGCGGTGCACAGAACAACCTCGCTTCTGCCTGCCTTTCTCTTAAGTTTTCTGCAGCTGGCCCGAAATTCTGGAATCGGGGCTGAGAAAGCAGTGTGGGGTCCTTACGCCCATGATTTCTAATCCGGGTCCTACAGACCTGCAAGGAATCAGGTCCCCTGTGAGGGGACCAAAGAGACTCAGGAGGAGCTAGCCCAAGGTCACCGGGGAAGCAAAGCGACAGAAGTAGGGCTGGTACCCGAGTCTGTCAGATGCCCTAGGCCACGCCCGCCATCCGCACCCGCTGGCTCTGAGCACCGACTAGATCCTCGAGGCCACGGAGCTGGTAGCGGTCTCCTGAGCACCTGGCAACCCAGGCCCCCACCAGCGGGCTGCTTTGGCCTCAGGGGATTAACTTCCCAGGGTGCAGGGGAGGCCTGCCCCCCGTCAGTGATTCTGCACTGTTTCTGCAGAAACATCAGGATCTGGAGACAGACGAGGAAGTGGAAGGAGAAGACCCAGGGGAGGAAGAAGGTGACCATGCTGAGACTCCGACCTAGAAGGGTCAGGTCGGCCTGGCCCCCAGACCCACTTGCTCTGCGCCTCTGTTTCCCACCTCCTGGTACAGCGCTGGCTTCCCAAGTGGGCGCTGAGCTCCTCCCTTAAAGTGTCAGCAGAGGTAGGGCGGGGCGAGCAGAGGGTCCCTGACCCGACCCGATGCCCCACAAAGGGCTGGCCCCCACTGACTCACTGAGCCCAGTCCCAAGGGATCCATTGGAGGGAGGGAAGGGGCAGGGCTCATGCCCCCGCTGGGAACCCCTCCTCTCAGCCAGCCGAGCACACCCCACCATTCAGCTGGCCCTGTGTGTTCCCCTGGGTTCAGCTTCCCCAGGGCTCTTCGGGCAATCATTTCCCTGCAAAGCCTGCAGAGCCTCCAACCGGACTTGCCTCAGCCATGGCGGGGCCTCAGAAAGACCGGTGCGTGGGGAGAGGGGCTTCTCCTTCTCCCATCCTGACCCTCCCCTCCAGTCCGTCGACTTCTAAAATGTCTCTGGGCAAACCCCCACCCCGACCCCCAGGCACGTTTACCTCTGAGAGGAGATGCACGGACAAGGTTGATTATTCTTGTACGCCTGCAAGCTTTCTGCTCTCTTAATTCTTACAAAATTAAATTAATAATAATGGTGCTAACACTGAGTGTTTATGGTACATCCTGTGCCGAGAGCTTTCTGTGTTATCTAATTCTTTGTGCAGAATCCCTGGAAGGTTTGGTCTCCGATCGTCCCTACTCTCCAGAGGAACAGTCGGATTCCGGGAGAAGTGTGGGGACTGGCCTGGGTCACAGAGCTAGCTCAGGGCAGAGCGGGGACAGGAGTCTAGACAGCTCCGTCTCCGCCCGGCACAGCGGGCACCTGCAGGGCCCGTGGGGACACCAGGAACTGTGGTGCAGCAGAGCACTCTGCGACCATTACCAGAGACGTCTGTAGCCAGGAGGGCACCTCAGAGCCAGCTTTGCACCCGAAGTCCCCCAACCACCATTCATTCTGTGGGTGTCGGATGGTGCTAACAGCGACCCACAGTGCCCTTTAAAAAATTGCCTGTGTTAAGAGTCTTACTGGGGAGGGACGCAGGGCCAGCCGCCCTTTGTGACCAAAGGAAAAACAAACATTAAGTTGCCACTGTGGCCAGACCCTGATAGAATAATCCTCGTGGGACATATTTATCGAATGCCTGATCTTCGCAACAGCCCCAGGAGGAGCGCTGTCCCCATCTTCAGTGCCCAAGTCACCGATGCACCAGGTGAGGCACAGAGAGAGGGAGCGATGCCTGAGTCCCAGGAAGAGGAGTGGGCCGGCCGGGTTTCTGCCCCCTGCCCAGCATTGCCATCCGAGCAGAGGGCGCCCACATGCCTCGTGTCTCGCTCTGTACCGTCTCCTGTGACAGGTGCCTCACTGTGTGAGGACACGGGAAGCCCGGAGAGCAGTGGTTTCAACTGGGGGTGATCTTGCCCCCGACAGGACATTTGGCAATGTCTGGGCACATTTCGGACTGACGTAAGTGGTGGAGGGGTGCGCCTGGCTTCCGGTGGGTAGACAGAGGCCAGGGATGTTTTCCAACATCCTACTGTGCACAGGACAGGCCTCACTGCAGAGAATGATCCGGCCCAAATATCAATAGTGCTGAGTTTGAGAAACCCTAACTTAGAGAAAAAAAAATTTATCCAAATGAAATGTCCGGGGAGAAAGTCACAACTCCCTGTCACATCAGCCCAGGCACACTGCCGACCCCTTGATGAGTGGCTGGGACAATGAGCTCCAAGGGAGAACATTCTTTTATGTAATAGGATTTGGGCCTTTGGCATGTGCTTGCAAAGGTGGACCACCTCCTGGGGCCTAAACACACCTTAGCTGTGGGTACAGAGAGCACCCCGAGGCAGCGATGGTATTTGGGGGGTGGGCATGGCTGAGGACAGGGCAGCCACCAACATCACTGGGCAGAGGGCAGTGGGAACTTTGTGGAGGTGATGCCCAGCCCTGCCCGTCCTCACGGCCATGAACTTCACCTCCTCATAAACCAGCCTCACCCAGAACCCACTGCTTAGTCTCTTGCAAGGGGAGCAACACGAAACCACGAAGCATCACTGGACAACCAGAGGCTGCTGGAAAAACCCACCTCCATGGGCACGGAATGCAAAACGTCGATGACGGGCCCGGGTGCAGGAAGTGAGGAAGGGCGGCCAGACCCCGGGGTCCACAGCACAGTGAAGTCCCTCCCGTCAGTGCACGCCTGTGCTCCTTCTCTGGGTCCTGTTCTGCTCAGCTGATGTGATTGATAGATATGCCGCTTAGCTGATGATGCTCTGGCCTGCAGCTGTGACAGCCAAGCAGGCTACAGGGGACGTCACTGTCCCACATTCACTTCTGGCTACCATGGGGTATGATGGACCCCCTCACCCTTCATTAGAGGCCCCTGGGGTGACACTGATTGTCAGGCGAGGCAAAGGTGACTACTGGTCACCCCCAGGGTCAGACCAGCACCCCCTTTGGCTCTTCCCTGGCTCTCAGAACCAGAGGCCCAGGAGCTGGCACCTCCATGTGCTAAGGGCCTACGTGATGGAAACAACACGGTGGACAGAGGCAGGGCTCTGTGGAGCTTCACCAGCAGGCGCAAAGGGCTGGGCTCCGAGGTCTGCACCCAGCACCGTGCTGGGTACCAACCACAGAGTGGCGAGCAAGCCGACGCCGACTCTGCTCTCCGGGAGCCTGTATGTCCACGGGAGAGACAAGAGCAGACAGATACACAGGGAAATATACAAACACGGTTGCACAGAGTGACATCTTCTGGGAAGTACAGGGTGCTCTGAGGGGGATGAGAGCAGGAAGGGCTTCTTAAGAGGAAAATCCTCGGTGGATGCCTTGTTCCCCAGGGGCCCTTTCATTTCCCCTCCCGAGCTAGAAGTAGCCACGGCCCTTCACAAGCAGGGGCGGACTTCGGTCCCTTGGGCCCCAGAAGGTCACAGGGCTTTAGAAAGCGCTCAGGGCTCATTGAAACCAGTGGATTCCAGCTGCGGGAGGGTTTGGAGGGAGGAGGAGAATGTCACAGATCTCTGATTGAAAATACCGTTGCTTCAAGAGACAGTCAACAAAACCAAAAGACAACCGACAAAATGGGAGAAGATATTTGCAAATGACATATCAAATAAAGGGCTAGTGTCCGAAATCTATAAAGAACTTATCAAACTCAACACCCAAAGAACAAATAATCCAATCAAGAAATGGGCAGAAGACATGAACAGACATTTTTCCAAAGAAGACATCCAAATGGCCAACAGACACATGAAAAAGTGCTCAACATCGCTCGGCATCAGGGAAATCCAAATCAAAACCTCCATGAGATACCACCTCACACCCGTCAGAATGGCTAAAATTAACAAGTCAGGAAACGACAGATGTTGGCGGGGATGTGGAGAAAGGGGAACCCTCCTACACTGTTGGTGGGAATGCAAGCTGGTGCAGCCACTCTGGAAACCAGTATGGAGGTTCCTCAAACAGTTGAAAATAGAGCTACCATACGATCCAGCAATTGCACTACTGGGTATTTACCCCAAAGATACAAATGTAGGGATCTGAAGGGGTACATGCACCCCCATGTTTAGAGCAGCAATGTCCACAATAGCCAAACTGTGGAAAGAGCCAAGATGTCCATCGAGAGATGAATGGATAAAGAAGAGGTGGTATATATACCCAATGGAGTATTATGCAGCCGTCAAAAGGAATGAGATCATGCCATTTGCAACGACGTGGATGGAACTGGAGGGTGTTATGCTGAGTGAAATAAGTCAATCAGAGAAAGACATGTATCCTATGACCTCACTGATATGAGGAATTCTTAATCTCAGGAAACAAACTGAGGGTTGCTGGAGTGGTGGGGGGTGGGAGGGATGGGGTGGCTGGGTGATAGACACTGGGGAGGGTATGTTGCTATGGTGAGCGCTGTGAATTGTGCAAGACTGTTGAATCACAGATCTGTACCTCTGAAACACATAATGCAATATATGTTAAGAAAAAAAAAGAAGAAGATAGCAGGAAGGGAAGAATGAAGGGGAGTAAATCAGAGGGGGAGACGAACCATGAGAGACGATGGACTCTGAAAAACAAACTGAGGGTTCTAGAGGGGAGCGGGGTGGGGGGATGGGTTAGCCTGGTGATGGGTATTAAAGAGGGCACGTTCTGCGTGGAGCACTGGGTGTTAAGCACAAACTGAATCATGGAACACTACATCAAAAACCAATGATGTAGTGTATGGTGATTAACATAACAATAAAAAATTTAAAGAAAATACTGTTGCTTCGTGGAAATAATGGCCATGGATGACATCACCATTCAAGACAGCAGCAATGGCCCCCTCAGAGGGGAGCTTTTGCCCACTGGAAGCTTCAGGTATATGAATGAAGATCTCAAGAGCTCAGAAAAGCCAGAGAAGGGGGAAAGGACGTATAAGATGAGTTTTGAAGAAGCCATTTGTCTGTGCTGCCAGCCGGACAAGTAAGTGAAGGATGGACCTCCGGCACAGACGGACGAGAACAAAGCCAGGGACGATTGAAGGGAGCAGCCCACCCAGAAGGCTGTCCAAGACTGAGCGTGGCCAGAACAGGGGTGGGACGAGCGGACGGGCCAAAGATGAGTCAGGGAAGGGCCAGGACTCCAGGCAAAGGGGCATGCTCCGTGTGGAAGGCCTTGGGGAGCCACGGTGGGATCTCAAGTGAGGTAATGACGCCAATCTATCTTTTAGAACAATGACGGTGGATTGGAAGGTAGAGAGACCATGCAGGCTGCTATGGCCATCCAGAGGGGACACTGGGAGGTCCCAGCCTGTGGGCAGTGGCAGAGGGGATGCAGAGGAGGGACGAAGCAACGGGAGTGGATAAGTGATCAGGTTAGGGCAATACCTAGTGTGTGGAGGGTACGTACTGAGCTCTCACCAAGAGCCTGGCCTCTGTCCTCGTGGAGATTCCTCTGATGGGTCTTTAAGGGCATAAGTCGGAGTTTAGTGGAGGAGAAGAGGGGTCGGATGTGGAGGACAAACAGAAATTTGACAGAGTTGGAAAGGGTGCACTGGGCAGAGGGACCCCTGTGTGCAAAGTAGGAGCCAGCACCAACGTGTGTTTGGGAACAAACAAGCAGTCAGTGCAGGTGGGAACCTGCATGTGTGGAGCCGATCAGGGAGATGAGGCTGGGAGCAGGAGGGAGGAGGTGTGGAGAGAGAGGTAGTTGTATTTGCTTATGCATCAGAGATGCACCTCCTCAAAGTGGGTAAGACGGCGGGCAGGGGGCGCAGCAGGGGACCGTGTGCTGCTCAGGTGAGGAGAGGTAAAAGCAGGAGCCAGGGGTGTGGACGGAGAGGAGAAACACCTGCAGAAGCGGAGCCCCCAGGATCTGAATAGAGACGATGAGGGGAAAGGGGGCGTGCATGGTGGCTTAGCGGAAACACAGAAGGCAAGCGGAGGACTCAGTTTGAGAACAGAGAAAACGTTGTGACGAGTCTCTAAGTAAGATGGGCTGTGGCCTCCTGCTCAGAAGCTTCTCCTATTTTTATACCTCCATGAGCCATCCTGGGTGGGGTTCATGCACGTGAAGGAACAGAAAAGAAAGAAAAAAGAGCTATAGGCCAAATGACTGGCGGTCTCCTGTGGCTGATCCAAATAGATTAGATTCAGGGTCTGGTACGCAAGCCAGGAGGGTGGTTTCTATCCACAGAAAGCATCTTCAGACTTAACCTGATTCTCGCTGCAGCATGCCCATTTGCAAGCCAGCCAGGCTTGGTGTGCAGCCTCGGGGGCAGCCTGGGCTAGAGAACAGGACAAAACCTTAGGGGACCGCCCCCCCGCCCCGGCCCCGACGCAGGAGTGTTTGGTTTCCACCAAGCTTCACTTGGTTTATCTATGTATCCAAACCAAGGCCATGGGTGGCTTCCTGCCACTGTTTATTAATAACCACACCTAACACTAGCTCCTCAGGGGCAGCCGGGGAAGCCAGTCCCAGGCTGGCATCATGCTCTGCCCCTGGATGTGTGCCAGGCTGTCTGAGCCAGCCCTGGGGGAATGAACGGCTGGCTCTTCTTTACACAGCTCCTTCCATGGGAAGAGATCCCCCGTGTGCTTCCCTCTCGAAGTCCTTGCAGGGGGCCTACCTGGCTCAGCTCCCCCACCCCCTGCCCCGTCCGCCCCCACCGGCGGGTGCAGGAGAAGATAAGGAGGACAGACCGTCAGGACCAGGAGGTGCTCCACCACCACCATGGGGAAACCAAGGCCCAGAGCAGGGACCGGAAACACTGGCTCTTGGTGGTTCAGCAAGTTGGATGCACCCTCGAGCTCTGAGCCCTGTTTTCCTAGGGCCTCCTGAGGCCAGGAATCCATCCACTGTGCTCCTCCAGTGTGTAACTGCTGTCAGGCTCCCCAGCAGTATAGACCGCTGCGTTCAACCTGCACTTTCCGGCACGGGGCTGTGGCTCTTTCAGCAAGCAGGGAGCCAGCAGGGCACACAGACCCAACCGTCTTGACCTAATTCTGGTTTACCTATAAGGCCTTGTTTGCTAGTGGGGTACACTGAGGCGGGCTCTAGTGTGAAACACCCCAAGTCCTGTAGAGGTGCTCCCCTGCACCACTCCGGGGGACAGCCTGGGCAGAGACAACTCTGTACCCCTCTGCCATCGGACAGTGGCTGGAGACATGGCGCCAGAGACCCCAGCCACAGCCACGATGCACGCTGTGCCCTTGGAAACACCAGGCAGCCCGTCGCCGCCCGCAGACGCCCAGACACCGGCAGGCACGCAGACAGGCAGCAGGTGCGCGCGGCCGGAGGGACTGGGAGCGCGGCTGCCCGCGGGCCGCGAAGCCGGCCGGGCGCCCCCTGGAGGGCAGTGGGAGAGGGGCCCTGGGCGCGAGGGGGCGGGGGGCGGCGCGCGGGGAGGCGCCCAGAAACTCCCAAACGGACGCGGCGGCGCCGGGCGGACGCAGGGCCGCGCCAAGGGCCGGAGGGACGCACAGGCGGGCAGTCGCCCGGAAAGCGGCGCAGCCTCGGGCGCCTCCCCGGCGAAGGCGGCCGACTCTCGCCCGCAGCGCGGGAGGGGCGGGGGCGCAGAGGCAGGAGGCGCCGTCGGGGACCTCCCCTTGCCCCGCCCCCCGGTCTGCGCCCTTGGCCGCCCGCGCGTTGTTGGTTTCGGGTTGTCAGGCAGCGGCGGCGGCGCAGGGAAGCTGCGAGGGACCCGGCGGCGGTGGGGGTGCGGCTCGGCCATGCCCGCTGTCGCGGCCTGAGCCCCTCCACCCGCCGCAAGCATGAAGGACAGTGGGGACTCCAAGGACCAACAGCTCATGGTGAGACCCCGACAACCTCCTCCTCGCCCCCCATTCATAGCCCCGGAAACCCAGCCTCTGGCTTGGCCGCGGTCACAGCTGCCTTGTCCCCTCAACCCCACTAAGAGGACACTGAGGGTCAGGGATGGGACTGTCAGAGCAACTTTCCACAAGTCCTGGATGTCAAGAAGGAAGGTCTCGTGGCCATCCTGCTGAGGCCTAAAGTCAGCCTAGCTTCAACCTCACTCCCGCCTTGCACCTTCCCACCAGGGGATCCTACCCGCCCCCCCATCCCCAAAGCTTGTGCAGATGGGGCTCTGGGGCGGGACTGCTGTCTGATCTAGAAAAGCCAGGGGGCAGGGCAGGCTTGACTTACCTGCCCAGAGAAGGAAAGTGGGAGTCTCCCCGTGAGCTACCCTGGAGCTGTAGGGTCAGGAGGTTAAAGGGATTGGGAATCACAGGTGGGCAGACAGGAGCCCCGGAAGCCAGAGTTGCTGGCATGGGGTTCAGAGTGGCTGGTTACTGGATTGCAACACAGATGCTGTCCAATATTTCAGACAAGTGTTGGAAGCAACCAAGATGCACCCCCTCCCTGAGCCCTGGGGGCTGGGACAAACGAAGTGGTGTGAGTGGGGGGATCTCCGGGGCAAGTAGAGACTGAAGACAGACCCCTGGGGGCGTCTGGGTGGCTCACTCAGTTTAAGCGTCTGTCTCTTGATCTCAGCTCGGGTCTTGATCTCAGGGTCATGAGCTCAAGCCCCACGCTGGGCTCCACGCTGGGTGTGGAGCCTACTTAAAAAAAAAAAAAAAAAGACCCCTGATTATCAGTAGTGCCATGTCAAAGCACTAAGGGGGAGGCTCAGTGGCCCCAAAGCCACTGCCCCTTCTACCCCTCTCCCCACCCCCTAACTCCTGAGGCCTGGGAAGGGAGGGCTTCGTCACCAGCAGGTGGGTCATAATGGAATGGGAGGATAATGGCACCCCCAGGCTGAGCTTGTGGCTCCAAGGAGGAGCTTGACCGCAGCCCCAGGAAAACCTCAGGCTCTGGAATATTCTCTTTGGCAGTTTAGAATGTGTCTCTTGAAAATGGCTACTTTGGCCTGAGTGGTGTGCCCCCAGGACAGGGATGGAGGGTCCTCCCTCTCCCACCCGTGGGGTTGGGCCGAGGAGGCCGGCAAAGATGATCTGACAGACAGCAGAGGTCCCTTGGAGAGTGATGTTCTCACTCAGCATGAGGGTCCATCAGCGAAACCCACACATTCAGCAGGCGTTTCCCCTTGGTCAGCAGAAGAAATGCACCCCCTTGTTGTCTGGGGGAGCCCCATGCACAGGATGAAGACCCATCAGCTCCTACTGGCTGGAGAATTGAGAGAGAAGGGAGCGCCCCATGGTGCTGTGCTGGGTAGGAATGTGGTCAGGGGTTGTTAGGACGTCAAGGTGAAGCTCCGGGGGTCCGGCCCCATCCTGCTGTCAACCAGGCCTGCAACTTCCGCTGTGGTGCTTCATTCACAGATGCACACACAGGCTACTCCAGTGCCAAGGCTCCAAGTTCAAAGCCCTGGGGAGCTGCAGGTGCTTAATTTGGGCGTGTGACTGGTACAGGCTGGAGGAGCAGACCGCTCTTCCCCCTGGGGCTCTTTCGGAGCCCCGGGCTCCCCAGGGCAGTTCATAGACTCCAAGGTAGCCTGCATGCCGTGGACCTGCTCCCCTCCACCCAGGCGGTGGCCTTGAACCACTGAGTTTTCCTTAAGACCAAGGAGTCCTGGGATGGCCACACGGGAGAACCCAGGGGAATCCTGGGGTCCTCCCATCCTTCTGTCTGTCCAGCCCGGTCCTCTCCTTCTAATCTCAGGGGTCTGGCCTTCCCTCGTAGGTGGCACTCCGGGTCCGGCCCATCAGCGTGGCAGAGCTGGAGGAAGGAGCCACCCTCATCGCCCATAAAGTGGATGAGCAGGTACCAGGGCTGTGGCCAGGAGCCGCAGGGCAGGGCAGAGATGCTCACACGTGGCAGGTCAGGCACCTGCTCACTGGGTGGGGCCGGAAGGCTCCCTGTGGCTTGCAGCATCACCCTTCCTCCATCCACCAAACTCTTGGTTATGTCATTGATGACATTGTCAAGGAAGCCAGGGTTCTTCTTCCAAGAAGCCTTCCCAGATTGATCCAAGGAGAGCTGAAAGCTTCCCTCGTGGGGCTGGGCCCTGAGCTCCCCAGTCCAGCCGTAAAATTGTCACATAACTTCCGTGTGCCTGTGACATGACATCCCCCGCTCGGCAGGTCCGCTACAGGTGGGACGTGTCCGCTGCTCACAGAGCACATATCTACATGGTCTAGAGCTAGAGCCTACCTCCGGTTCATGTTTTTCAAAGGCTGTTCATGTTTTGTAAAGTCTTGGGGTATCTGGTTGCTCTCTTGGTCCTCATGTCACTGTGATGAGGTGGGCAGGGCGAGTCCCACCCCCCATCTGCACAGGAGGCAAATATTTACCAAGTAGCCACAACACACTGGGGCAGCACTCAGAGCTGGAAACCACAGTGAGCAGAAAAGACCCTGCCCTCGCTCCAGTACCTTCCGGTCCCGCACAGGGAGACAAAGCGCTAATCAGAGAATTAGCCCCAACAAGGGCTGCAGAGAATTAACCCCAACAAGGGCTGCAGAGAAATGCGTGGCGCTGTGAGGGGGGCTTGAGCCAGCACAGAGGTCAGGGAGGGCTCCCTTAGGAGATGGTGCTTGAGCTAAAACAAGAGAAGAGGAGGGTACTTCGGAGGTGCGTGAAGGGGAGACACTTCACCCGGAGGGACCAGCAGGTGCAAAGGCAAAGGGTAACAGAAAAGGCCTGTGTGGCTCCAGCAGGAACTAGAGGGCGGAGAGGCCTGAGGTGAGGCGGGGGACGTGGCAGGGGCCCGACCGCACACTCTTAGACCATGGCCAGGATGTCTGGGTGGGCAGGTGCTGGGGTGGGGGTGGGCACAGTGGTGGGGATGGCTCGGTGGCTGCCGCTGCTCGCTTCTCCTGAGTGTCAGGGCTCATCAAGATGGCAAGATACGCTGGCAAGTCCGAGAAGTCCAGTGGCATTGCCCCATTCAGAGAAGGGCACATGTGGGCACCTGCTTGGCCCGGGCCTGGGGCCGGTGGGCTGGACTCAGGAAGCCCAAGGGCCATGAGAAGTGACCTGGAGGCAGACCATCCAGCCCGCAGTGCCTACCTGCCTCTGGGCTCCCCTAGGGACAGGTGCCCCTTCCAGCCTCTCCTCAGCTCCGGTGGGCCCAGCAGAGCCCGGTGGCACCAGCCTCCTGATTTCTCTCTCTCTCTCTCTCTCTCTCTTTTTTTTTTTTTTTTTTAATTTTTTTTTTTGTGAGAGAGAGAGAGAGAGAGAGAGAAGGAGAGGGACAAGCAGACTCCGCGCCCGATGCGGGGCTCAATCTCAGGACCCTGAGATCATGACCTGAGCCGAACCAAGAGTCGGACGCTTAACCGACTGAGCCGCCCAGGCGCCCCGCCTCTGTTCATTCTTGGGAAAGGGTAGCCTTCCTCAGAGATCTCGGAGATAGCAGGGGATGACGGGGAGGACCCTATGTGTCTGGGCAGGCCAGGCGGGAGTAGGGTGGATACACCTGACAGTCACGCAGGGTGGGTTCTGCTGCTGCCAACTGTGGCCTTGGACAGGTTGCTTCTCGGAGCCTCAGCTGCCTCATCTGTAAGTGGGGACGGCCACCATAATGCCCCCTCGAGAGGGTCTCGGCGGGTTAATGTATGCTCAGTGCTTCCCCAGTGCCCGGCACACAGTAGGAGTTTAATAGCTGTGAGTGGACATCATCAACTAGCGACTGAAAGCTCCCCAGAGCTGCTGGGTTGGCCAACGAGAGGGGCCAGCCCGATGAGCCTGAAACCTCCTTCCCGGCAAGGACCACTCCCTGTTTATCCAGCTTGTCCCCAAGAATATCAGGTCCTCAGGGCTGGGACAATGATGGCTCTCTTTCTCGGTGGCTCCTGGCTCCCGGCCGGCGTGGGGGCTGAGAGATATTAACTGATGTTGATGGAAACGCTCTGGTCCAGGGTAGAGCCCACTGTGTGCCCACACGCGCCAAACACTGGCTCCTTTCTGTCCCTGCAAGTGGAGAGGGAGGGTCGGCCTGATCTGGCCAAGCTGTGTCTCTGAGAAGGTTCTGGGCTGGGCAGTCTGAACAGGGCTGCTCCTTTGTCAGCTGAGAGATGCAGGGAGGGTCGTCCGAGCAGCGTGGGCTCAGGGCTGTCAGCACAGACTCTGGGGCCTGCAGGAAAAGCTCTGGGCTTGTGGCTTTGGGCGCCTTCTGTCCCCACTGCATCCAAAGATGGCTTGCCTGGCCTGCATTTTTGGAATAGCTGCAGCAATTGGCAGGCTGGGAACCTCCTAAAACCCTGCCATCCCTCAGCTGAAAGAGAAGGCCCTCGCAAGTAGGAGGTGAGACACAGGAGTCCAAGAAACAGAACGGACAGCCCAGTTCCCTTGCCTCCCACTCTGACCTGTCTCCCACCCCCAGACCTCTGTCCTTCCCCAGCGACCTGAGGGAGGTTCGGGGATGCAGGCTCAGTCAGCTTCATTGATGGGCCAGCTGGTGGGTTATAGCCCTGCTCCTTCCCCTGAGGTCTGGAGCCTGGAGGGCCTGCGGGGTGACTTTGGGAGCATCCCCAGGACACCATGGCCATGGAAGTCTCTTCCTAGCGGAGATGCAGGAGGGTCCAAGCAGCTTCACAGTGCCCTGCGTCCTTTGAAGCAGACGTGTGCTTGGAATGAAGAGTTGCCCTGTACCCACCTCTTTCCCTTGCTCCCATCATGGCCCGTGTGGCCCAGTGCCACAGGGGGGCTCCCCACCCAGCTTCTTCTGGCCTGGGGCTCTGGGCTCTGCTTCTCCTCTGTGTTGGGTGGGTTACTTTTCCCCTGCTGGTGCCGTTGCGGGCCTGGGGGTGAGAGAAGCCGCTGCATGGTCAAGCCTCTGCAAGCCCAGAGGTCCCTGTTGAGGGCGCAGCCTCCTGGTGGTCAGCGGGGAGGCGGATGCTGCCACAGCCCACCCAGTGGGTTCTGAGCTGGGAGAGGTAGACTGAGGACTCAGTCACCCACTGGCTTGGGCCCCTGGAAGGGTCCTAGGACAGACTCCCCTAGAGCTAGGCATGGTTCTGGAGATGCGCAAGTTTGTAGCGACAGGACTCTGCAGAGGTGGACACTCCCACAGGCAAAGTGCACTCCGGGGGTAGGAGGCCACTGTGCCTGGGTTCTGAGGAAGCTGGAGTGAGGGTGTAGATTTGTAAAGGGGTTGGTCTGGGTGCCTTGGCAGGCTTGTGGTCTGAAGGCCCCCTTTCAATCCAGGACCAAAATCATAAGACCTTCGGAGGTTTTTGGAGGCTAATGTATGCCCAGTGCTTCCAAGTGCCTGGCATCCAGTAGGGGTTTAATAGATGTTAGTTTACGTAAGGACTGAAATACAGGATGGTTTCGAGCCTAGCGGTGAGTGACACTCGGCCCACCTCCCACCTTCCCGCCTCCTGTGTCAGCTCTCAGCCCAGGGGGCCCCGAATGGTCGCCTCCCCACCGATGTGTCCCAGGAAGACTGCTGCTAGCACCTGAGGTGGGGCTGGCCCCTGACAGCAGAGCCCTCCAGGATGCCATCAATGACCGCAAAGGGAGGGCAGGTGCAGGCCGAGAGGCTGCTGGGGCCCCGAAGTTCCTGGACAGAAGCAGCTCTACCTCCTCCCCTCTATTCCCCGCCCCCAACCAAGCCTCCAGCCTGCTGAGCCTCCTCCCAGCTTTCCAGGCTGTTTACCTGCCTGATTTAAGTCACCTGACAATATGTGTAATCCCATAATTGGCCTTTATCGGCTCCAAGTCCCACTGTCACCCCTGGGCTCCTGGGGTCCTGTCTGAGGAGCCACGTCCAGGCCCTCGGGCCCTGGCCGGCCTCCAGCCTCTTTGTCCTCATCAGAAGACAGGGTATTAAGAACCTGCTCCTCTGCACCCCCCCCCACCCCCGCCAAAGGGCTGTTGAGAGGCTTACAGGAGATGGTGTGAGGGAGAGCCCCAGCCACACACACAGCTCCCATGAAAGAGTAAGCCTAGGGTGACAGGGGCCGAGGGTCAGACATGAGTGCTGCGGGGGGGGCAGCCCGTCTCCAGCCCACTTCCCTACACACCCACCCTCCAGATGCTTCTCAGCCCGCCCATTGCCCCAGAGAGCTGAGCCCGGTGGGGAGTCACTGGGAAGGGATCCGAGAGTTCTCCGCTGGGGGGGTGCGCTGCCCCCCACAGCCCTCTCCCCAGCCCCTCCCCGCCCTGGCCAACCACTCATCTGCTTTCTGTCTCTATGGATCCGCCTATTCTGGATACTTCATATAAATGGAATCTTGTACTCCGTGGTCCTTTGCATCTGGCTTCTGTCACTGAGCATCATGCTTTCAAGGGTGGTCCCCACTTCTCGGCTGTTGTGAATAAGGCTGCCAGGATGTAAGGATCCTCACACTTTGTGACTGGGTGGGTGCGAGGCAGGTGCTAGTTCAAACGGCAGATGTATGCGGCCTCACTTCCCCCAGAGATGCTGATTCAACCAATCTGGGTGGTGCCTGGGAGTGCCTCCTACACCCTCCCTGGGGGTCTCCGACGAGGGTGTTTGCAGAGCCGTGAGGGATGCAGCCCTATCTACATCCTCGAGGTCATGCCTCCCCTCCTCCTGGGCCCCAGGGCCCTCGGAGTCCTGTAGGCAGGTGGGGGCCTGGCCAGGTGTGGCTCTGTGCTAAGCAGCCCGCTGGGCCTCGGTGGGTGTATGAGCTCAGCGGCCTCCTCTCTGGTCCTTTCCGGCTAGCCTGAAGGGGCCACCCTTCTTGGGATCAAAGACTCCATTCTTGAGCACTAGCAGGACCGTATATTTACAACTAGAAATATGACCAGCAACAAATTCTTCTTAAAGAAAAAGCAAACAAAAATCCAGAAGCAGCCCCACAGGGTGATACCCACCTGGAGTCAGGCTTTCGTTTGGCTCTGCCTCGTTTACACTCTGAGAATAAAGGGGCTGCATGCAGGTTCCCTGGTCAGGAGATGGAGTCCCTGAGACTGGGGCCTTCCCAGATTCTGATTCTCTGCTGGGGATCCTGAGTAGGCTGGATGTGTTGGTATGATTTCTTCTTTCAAGGCGATGGCCCCGTTGGCCCTCCCTGGCTTCCAACTGGGAAGAACTTGGGCCCAGAGAGGCGATGCCGTTTCCTCAAGGTCGCACAGCAGTGTTGACCCTAAACCCAATTTAGGGCACCCCTGCCCTTGCAGATCTTCACTGCCAGTCTTGGAGGCTCGAAGAGGAAGGATCTAGGCCGGAGGTTTTCAATTGGGGGCCATTTTGTCCTCCAGGGGACATCTGGGAATGCCACAGCCGGGAGGGAGTTGTGTTACTGGCATGTGTTACTTGCGGGGTGCAGGACAGGTCCCCTAACAGTGATCCAGCCCAGAGGGTCAATAGTGCCAAGACTGAGCAACCCTGGCCTACGTCTCACCCTTTGGAAGCCAGGAAGGAGCCAGTTCAAACTGCTAAGCGGATCAGGGCTCCAGCAGCTTCAGTGGTGTGTAGCAGGAAGAACTGTTAGGCTTTGTTCGGGGTATTTCTCACCTGGGAGATGCTGGGGAGGAGCCCGGTTCTTCACGGGCACAGAGTTTACAGACACTGTCCCCCTAGCCTGAGGCCCCCTACTTCCCTACGGATCTCAGGTGTCCGGGCTCAAAGTCTGGAACTATGGAAAGGTCAAAATCTGCACTGAATGAAGAGCAGGTCTGAGAGGGAGGCAGTGGGGGGCCTCTGCTGAGTCAGGAGGCCTGGCCCTGCGGGGGCAGAGCCCACCTTCCCTGCTCCTGGCCCTGCCTCCTGCCCTCTCGCCAGAGTGGGGAGGCCCCTGTGTATACGGTGCAATCCACGTCCCCACTGAAGCCTCCTAGGGGCAGGTGGCCAGGGTGCCATGGGCGGGAACATGTATGACCTGGGGATTGTGAAAGAGAGGGCCCCCATGCTGAGCCCACCACCTCGGGGGGCTGAGGGAGGGGCTGAGGCTACCCACCTTTACAAGCCCCACCCTCCTCTCCTCCCCGCAGCAGGTGAGCCTGCTGCGGGTGGTGTAGGGTTTGCAAGCCTGAAGTAATGAAGTACCACAGACATCGATTCTTCCACCATCCTGGAGGCCAGAAATCTGGAGGGTTGGCTCCTTCTGAGGGTCCCGAGGGAAGGGTCCATCCAGGCCTCTCTCCTCGGCTTGCAGATGGCTCTCTGGTCCCTGTGGCTCTTAAGGTCCTCTTCCTTCGATGTGTGTCTCTGTCCAAACTTTGCCTTTCCAGAAGGATACCGGTCATACCGGATTTAGGGCCACCCTACTCCCATGTGACCTCATCTTAAGTAGGTACCTCTGCAATGACCCTGCTCCCAAACAAAGTCACGTTCTGAGGTTCTGGGTGGGGGGGCTAGGACTTCAACATTTGAATTTGGGGAGGACACAGTCCAGACCACACCAGGTGGGCATTGGCCCGGCCAGGCTGCTTTTGGTCCGCTCATTCACTTGGGAGGCAGGGGTGGGCGGCCTGGTGGTCGGGAGCTTGGGTTCTGGGACCAGACAGCTCCCAGGCGAGCCAGCTCTGTGCTTGGCTGCGCAACTTTGGGACATTACCAATATGAGTCCTCATTACGACGGAGGGATCCTAAGAGTTTCTGGGAAAATGTGTGCAAAGCACTTAGCACCACGCCTGGTACGCACAGACCTCCCCCAAAGGCAGCTTTATTCAGCAAACATTGCTCGGGCAGAGGCTGGGCGCTGGCCAGGATAACATTTAGGGGGTGCGTTGGAGGCTGCGCAGGGGCCGGGGACAGCATGTGCTCACAGAGGGGGCCCAGACGGCTCACCTCTATGGCCATCTTGGGCCCGTGCTCTGGAGATCCGGGGAGCGAGGACAGGTGTGGAGGTCCCTGAGCTCTCCTCCCAACCCTGCATTTCTCACAGGAACTGCCCTCCCGCTGGGGATTCTGAGCCGAGAACCGCTGCCCACAGCCTGCCTCTCACCCCATGGCCTTGCTCACGTTTTTCTCTAGAATGCTCCCCTCATCTCACATCTCTCTGCCAATTCCTGCTGGTCCTCTAAGAATCAGTGCTGGCACCACCTCCTGCAGGAAGCCTTCCTGGAGTGGTACCGTGGATCAGTGCCCCTCCCTACGCTCTGACTGCCTCCTGCAGAGTCAGACCTGGGGAAACCACATCTCACTTTCTCTCTCCGGGGGGCCTCGCCTACTGCCTGGGACATAGAAGCTTCCCCTGCCCTGCATGCCCTGTGCCACTCTCTAGGGCAGCAACCCAGAGCCCCCCTCCCCACCCCTTCCTGGTTCAGCCCCAGTTCACCTGGCTGAGGGGCACAAGGCCTTCCTTGTATGCCAGAGTGGACAGGGATGGGGGTGATGCTCGGGAGGTGGGGCGTGGGCTGGGGACCCAGGCAGATGGGGAGCCAGACAAAGACCTCTTTAAGAGGGGTCGTGGCAGCTGGCTGACAATGTACTGATTCAGGAGCCCAGATGTCAAAGGAACCAAATGTCCAGGGGGCCATGAACTTGGCAGTGCCCGGAGGTTGTTTGAAGGTGATCAGTGGGTGATGAGCATCAGTGCGTGCTGCTCACCCTCCCCTGCACCAAAGGCCCCCAGAGGGTGCCCCTCTGGCTGCCGGCCCTGCCCATGTCAGCAGGAGGGCTGGTGCCCGAGGGGTTAGAGCGGGATCGGCTGGTCGGGCTCCTGTTGCCTCCCACTGGGACCCGTGCCAGGGGACTCGTAGGCAGCGTTATCTTCGTTTGGGTCTGAAACTTGATCAGGGCTTATGCTGCTGGCTTTAGGGCCTGAGACCGGAACTGGATCCTGGAGGAGGCTGATAGGGCAGTGGGGCTGAAGCCCTGGGGAGGTGGCTGGGGACAGGTGGGCACCCCAAGTAACAGTTGCAGGCCCAGATACCCAGCACTCAGCTCACCGTGACCACCCAGGCTCTGGCAAGCTGTGAGGGGACCAAGTCAGTGGCCTCATTCTTACCCTGCACAAAGCCCCTACCCAGCCTGTCTGGAGCTGTCTCCCCTAACTGGCTTACCTGAAATTACCTGGTTGGATGAGACTTCCAGGTGAAACTCCTGGGGCCAGGCCTCCGGGGGAGATGGTTGCCTTACCCCTCCCCTCTGTCCTCCCTGCGCCATGAGAATCCCCGGAGAGGGCCCCGCTGGGACCCTGGGCATCTTAGACCAGTCTACATGCAGTGAGCACAGGTGTGTACCTACTGCACACGTCCAGGTAGTGAAGGAGTGGGGCTTGACTTCAGCACACACCTAAGTGCTGAGAGGAGTCTGGTGGGAGTCCCACACAGTGGCCACCCCCAGGAGTGTACCTCTTAAGTCCTGGTGCTCGAAGGGGGGCACACCCAGAGGGACCCACTGTGGATCTCCCAACCCCACAGAGCTGGGCTGAGATCCAGGCTGGCTTCCTGCTGCCTCTCCGTCAGCCCCCTCTGTCCCTCAGGGTGACTGCCACTCATGCCGTTTCAGGGCTGTCACTGGCCCCAGCTCCCCTGCTGGCCCAGGAGGTGAGTTCAGTCACTCTCTGTGCACCCTGGGACAGCACTAGGACAGCCCGTCCTCCTCAGTGCCTGGGGCTTTGTTAGGACTCAGTTTACCTCCTCGGTCAGCATCTCATCACAGAGTCGGATTAGGTAGGGCCAGTGCGCACAGTGGGTGCTGGGGCCTCACTTGGCTGGGGGACACCCTCCCACCGCCACACCCCACCCCAGCAGAGGGCGTGCGTGAGAGCAGGTTCACAATGGTGGACAGGGGGCCCAGGAGCCAGACCACCAGGGCTCCCGTCCTGGCTCCACCGTTCCTTAGCTATGTGACTTTGGGCCTCGATGTCCCCATCTGAGGGTAATGAGTTTGTGGGAAAGGGCTCAGTGAAGATGAGCTATCGTTATTACGTACCGGGAGGAGGGGCTGGGTGTGAAGGCGCCCACTCCCTCGTCTTTACCACCTGCGCTCCAACTGGGAGTGGAGGGCGCCATGAGGCTGCCACGCTGGCTGCGACCACCGCCCAGCCCTGGAGCGGAGCACAGCCGAGACTTGTTTTGCCCTCGCTGTCCAGCATGAGCAGCAGGTGCTCCCAAACACAGAGCTGCCTCTCATGGGGCACCCTGATGGGGCGGCCAGGGCGGAGGACAGGGACCCGACCTGGAGGCTCAGCTCCCGAGGGGACTCAGGCAGGCGCAGAGCCCGTGGCATCCTGGTGGCCCGCTCCTCGGTGAGGGTGGGGTGGCCCATCACCTGCATCACCCCCGCTGTCCCTCCTCACTTCCCCTTGACTGCAGACCCTTGAACACTTAGTATATGCCTGGTGCTGTGCCCCCACACACCGTACACATTAGCTCATGGGGTCTTCATAGTCCAGCAGGCAGATAATACTCCTGTCCCATCCGGCCGAGGAGGAAACCCAGGCCCAGGCAGGTAAAAGTGCTCACACAAGTCCGCTCTGCTTAAAAGTAGGATGGGCATGCGGACCTTGACCCGACTCGCTTCTCCTGCCTTGTCTTAAATCCCTCCCGACTCCAGCCCTCCCACGCACCTTTGAATGTCTTCTGCATTTTCATCCAGTCTGGGCACTGTCTCTCCCCACAACTTCCCTAGGCCAAGAACCTCTGGCCAAGACCCCGCCTCCTTCCTCTGCACCTTCCCTCAGTCCGGGACCAGGCTTAGCACACCCAGGACACCTGGGCCAAGGGGCAGAGTGGAGCTGGATGTGGAGCAGGCTTGGAGTTTGTTCTGGAAAATGGGTCCCTTGATCACCTTTGGAGCAGAGGAAGAGCCTGGTGAGGTCCCGTGTGTACCCTCCCAGCCCCACACACGTGCATACAGAGGCACGGAGACCCCCACCCTGCAGGGAGGGGAGGCCAGGATGGCCAACCTGTGCCATCATCCTACCTTCCAACCCTGGGCCCCTCCTTCCACCCCCAGCTCAGGCTCAAGGCTGCCAGGGGCCTTGATAAGTCACCCCAAGCCCCCCTCTCTGACACCGATGGACAGTCCCCAAGCCCAGCCAACTTTCCTCACCCCTGTCACCCCACAGTCAGTGCTCCACCCCTGGGCCTACCCCCTGGCTGAGGCCAGGGGCTGCAGACTTCGAACCCAGATCCCGGGTTTTGAGTCCCGTTTCCCCCGTTTGCTAGTATGTGAGCTTGGACAGGTGGCTTCCTTGGCCCTCAGTTTCCTCATTATTCTCTCACAGTGGGAATAATTATGGGCCTTACCACCTGGCCTTGGAACCGGGTGGGTTAAGTGAGTCCGTGTGTCTAAAGAGCTTAAAGCAGGTCCTGACACACCATAAATGCATCACAAATGTAAGCCATTGTTACTGTTCCTCCCTCTTTGGTAGAGGCATGGTGTTGTCCTTAGAGGAAGGCCCCCCCCCCCAGGTCTGGGGCCCACGTGGCCTGGGGCACCATGGCGCTCTCAGCTCCTTTGGGGCATTGTCCGCGGTTAGAGAGGCTTCCCCTTGGGTATCCAGAGCCAAGCACCCAGATCAGACACCCCAGAGCTGATGGGGCAGGGCTGGGCCTGGGGCTCAGGGTCCCGGGGCTGCTCAGCTCCAGAACCTCCAGCAAGACCCACCCCACTGCTTGCCCCGTGTCCTGGGTGAGGAGAGCTGAGGCCAGCGTTGACATCAGTGTGGGCCTGCAGCTCCCTGGTGACTGCCAAACCCCCCTCGGGGGCTTTTGCAGATGGTGGTTCTCAGGGACCCGATGGAGGACCCTGACGATGTCCTGCGGGCACACCGTTCCCGGGAGAAGTCCTACCTGTTTGACGTGGCCTTTGACTTCACTGCCACCCAGGTGAGGGAGGGCCTGGACCCAGGGACATGCAAGAGCCCCTCTCTAACCTTTGCCCCCCTCCCCCCCGGGAGGGAGCCCTCAGGGGACCCTGCCACTGACGCTCAGCCCTCCCTCCACCGTTAGCTCTCTGGCTTTCCCCTCTACCGCGTTCCCGCGCGTGCAAATGTGCGCACACCTTCATGGCTTGTGCCCAGCCTCCCACACGGACACGCCCAAGTCAGTGCGCAGACGCCGCCTGACATAGGCACCCACAAGGCACACCCGCAGGCTGGTCCCCATGGGAGCTGGAGGAGGGCATGTGAAGCCCATCTGGCACAGGGAGGAGTCTCGGGGAAGCTGACACCCTCCCAGGGACCCCTATCTTGCCCATCTGGGGGATGCTCCCAGGAGCAGATGTAATGCGTTCATGGGGCAGGGGGGCAGGCATCTCAGGTGTCCTGAGCTCTTTTTCAGGCTGGTGTCCCCCATGGGGTGAAAGCAGAGACCCCCCCCGCCCCCCGACTTCCTGCCCCTACTCCTCGGGCTGAGAGCCCCAGAAATGGAAACTGCTCATGCTGGGGGCCAGGACGGCCAGTGGGCATGTACCCAAGGCCCTGCGTGTACCCAAGGCCCCTGACGGGTCTGCTCTTCCCGGCAGGAGATGGTGTATCAGGCCACTACCAAGAGCCTCATCGACGGTGTCATCTCAGGCTACAATGCCACTGTCTTCGCTTATGGCCCCACAGGTGAGGGAGGGGCCAAGACCGTGGGACAGGACAGTATGCCCCATTCGTTCCCCTGGAGGAATAAGCCCCCTCACCCTCCATCGGAGAACTACTCTGGCCCCAGCTGAGGCCGGAATCAAGGATGTAGCTGATCCAAACGCCCGCAGGGCCCTCTGGCCCCAGAGGCCCCATCCCCAGCCAAGAACGCCATCCTCCCGGTCCCCTACCTCCTTGGCCATTTAGTGGGTGCCCAGCCTTGAGGACAGACCCAGGTGTGCCAGGAGCCCCTGTCAGCAAAGCCGCGCCTCTGGCCCCCACCCTGCTCACCCACCACCTTGTTCTGCCCCAGGCTGTGGGAAAACCTACACCATGCTGGGCACAGACCATGAGCCTGGCATCTATGTTCGGACCCTCAATGACCTCTTCCGTGCCATTGAGGAGACCAGCAATGACATGGAATATGAGGTGTCCATGTCCTACCTGGAGGTGAGCCCTCCCCTGACCCAGCTCAGGTGAGAGACCCCTAGGACAGCCACACGCATGCTGTTGGTCCCACTCTGCAAAAATCTGAGGTTACACAACCAGGTCAACATCACACAGTAAGTGAGGGGGCAGGGATTCAAACTCGGGGTCCTAGACCTTGAAAGCCAAGCCCTGCCTGTTTTGCCACACTTCAAAGTAGCCTTGACCATGAGCAAAGACCTCAGCCACCCTCCCGGACAGCTCAGCACCTAGCTATCATCAAGGGCTCCTTCCTGAAAAGCCGTGTCTGCCCTGCCACGCCGCCTCCAGGCACTCCGTGTGCATGGGTACTGGTGAGACCCGCATGCGTGCACAGGCTTGAACGTGCCAGCCTTCGATACCTGGCCTCAGCCCCCAGCGCCCACCCCGTGGGAGTGCTCCCACCGGGCAGCGAGGAGACATCCCAGCGAGGTGGGAGCGTGCAGAGGCCAGAAGAGAGTGGGCTGCACTCCACCTGGCTCCCGGCTGCCCCAGCTCCGTCCGGGAGCTGATAATCTCCCGGGTGACAGCTCAGGAAGGGCAGGGAGGCGTTGCTGCTAGCCACACTGCTCCAGCCAGCATGGTGTTCACTCAACCAGCAAGAGGCTCTTGTGGGGGGTGGTGCAGGGAGAAGTAGCGTAAGGGTTGCCTAGCAACAAGCAGGGCGGGCCATCGGTGAGGTCCCCATCTTCTGCCCAGTGCCCAGCCCGCCAGCAAAGGGGATCCCACTTGGTTCTGAAGCTTTCTGCATCCCAGGGTCTGGCAGCCCAATGTTTCCCTGTGGATGTTGAAGCCCCCTTTACGCCCACCCCGTAGAAAGGAAGGGGTCTTTCTCCTCAACCAGAGTTTCCCGGAGAGGAGCCTGGAGCTCCCAGGCTGGGGCTCAGAATGTGGGAGCTCCTGTCCCCTTTGTGCTCGGGAAGGATGGGGCACCTGGTTCTTGTCTGGACCTCCTGCCCTTAGTCTCCCGTTAACACCGTCCTCTGCCCCTCCCCCACCGGCCCCATCAGATCTACAATGAGATGATCCGGGACCTGCTGAACCCCGCCCTAGGGTACCTAGAGCTGAGGGAGGATTCCAAAGGGGTGATCCAGGTGGCTGGAATCACCGAGGTCTCCACCATCAATGCCAAAGAGGCAAGTCTTGTGCAGCCAGCGGGGTGGTGGAGAGGGCCATTCACCCCTCTGGGGGGCAGGAGGGGACACGGGACTGCAGCTAAGGCAGCGCTGCCCGCTCAGCTGGGGCTGGGGCTGTGGCAGACACAGTCCTGTGTCTCTCCCTCTCTCTCTCTCTCTCTCTCTCTCTCTCTCACACACACACACACACACACACACACACAGTCCTGTATCCAAGCAGGGGGCTCTCACCTGCCTCCATGCCCCCTGGCTGCACTAACCCTGGGGGATGAAAGAGGCCACCAGCCTCCAGATGCCCCCCCCAACCTGGGCCCCTTCCCAACCTCCAAGATGCAGGACGTGGGAGCAACCTGACGGATCCCCCAGAGAGGTGTCCTTCCCACCCACCCACCTAGATCATGCAGCTGCTGATGAAGGGCAACCGGCAGAGGACCCAGGAGCCCACGGCTGCCAACCAGACGTCGTCCCGCTCCCACGCCGTGCTCCAGGTGGCCGTGCGCCAGCGCAGCCGGGTCAAGAACATCCTGCAGGAGGTGCGGCAGGGCCGCCTCTTCATGATTGACCTGGCTGGCTCTGAGCGTGCCTCCCAGGTGAGGTCAGCTCCCCCAGCACCGGGGAGAATGGCTTTGGGGGGCTGGGGAGAGGGCAGGGTTGCTGACCTCCCAGCTTCCCCAGGAGATCAGAGGGGAGGCCATCCTAGGCAGGGTGGGGATGAAGGGGCCGCCTGGGTAAGGGACTGAGGAATGTCACAGAGGAGCATGACGGGAAGGCTATCTGTGGGAAAGGGCATGGGTTTCTCCAGGAAGGAGACTGGCCGCCCTTGAGGGGGGTCAGTGGGTGTGAGAGTGAGTAGGCCCAGATGAGGAGCTGGGAGGGGGGAGACAAACGCCCCCCGACTCAGGAGGCCCTGCCTACCGCATCCAGGACAGAGGAAGACCCATCACCATCTCAGAGCATTTGTCCCCTACACTAAGCCCTGCTCGCCTGGCTCTGCGGCCTCTCCCTGACTGGGTAGGCCCAGGTCCCCCTTCTTCAGGCAAACTGGGAGGTTTCACGGTCCCCCAAGGGATGAGGCCAGGTGATGTCACTGCTAGCAAATGCAAGGGGCAGGCCGGCGGCCAGGGTGAATTAACAGGGTTTCATGTTAGAACACGTGGGATTGGGTTTAAACAGGGGGGATTCAAGAAGTACACCCCTCTCTCCCAGGAAGGCCTGAGGGCTTCTTGGAGGGACGCAGTGGAGCAGCCAGGGAGAGGGGGTGTGCCTGGAGGGCCAGGCAGCTTTGAGCAGAGCCTCCTTGGCCTTGACAGCGTCCCTGCAGGCCCGAGGAACGGAGAGGAACCCAGCACATCACACGCGCACGCTCTTTTCCCTACACGCTCTCACACATACACACTTGTCCCTCACACACACACACACACACACACACACACAGACTTCCCGCCTTCCCCTGAAGCCCGGGGCACCCTCTGGAGCCACATGCCCGTGGTCATGCCAGCTCTTAGCTGAGCCACCAGGGAAGCCTCAACCTCCTTCCGTGTCATTCTTGGCGCCATGGGGCCAGCCCCTGGGGGAGACAAAGAGCCAGACTCTCGGCCCTCCTCAGGAGCCCTCAGTCCGTCACTGTTTTCAGGGGCCTTCCAGCTCTCTCACCTTCTCGAATGCCCTCCATGACCCTCGGGAAGAGGGCGAAACTAGGCCCTGGGTCACCTGCGCATTTCAGAGCCCTGAGGGAGTGGGAGGGGCTTGCGGCCCAGGACGGCCCAGGGCGGTGGTGGAGCCTGTCCCCTGCCCCGCGGGGCCGCGGTTCTGCCCACTGCTCCCCCCGCCAGACGCAGAACCGTGGGCAGCGCATGAAGGAGGGCGCCCACATCAACCGCTCCCTGCTGGCTCTGGGCAACTGCATCAACGCGCTGAGTGACAAGAGCAGCAACAAGTACATCAATTATCGCGACAGCAAGCTCACCCGGCTCCTGAAGGTACCGCCGCAGCCGGGCCCGGGCGCTGGGCACCCACAGGAGGGCTGCCAGACTTAGCAGATAGAAATACAGGCCACCCAGGGGCGCCTGGGTGGCTCAGTCGGTTCAGCGGCTGCCTTCGGCTCGGGTCATGGTCTCTCGGGGTCCTGGGATCGAGCCCCGAGCCGGCTCTCCGCTGAGCGGAGAGCCTGCTTCTCCCTCTCCCTCTGCCCCTCCCTCCCCACTAGTGCTCTCTCTCTCCCTCTCTCTCTCAAATAAATAAATAAAATCTTTAAAAAACAAATATAGGCCACCGAGCTACATTTGAATTTCAGATAAACAACAAAATTTGCTCTAGTATAAGTGTGTCCCGTACAACATTTGGGACATACTTATACTAAAAAAAAGAAAAAAAAATCATTCCTTGTTTATCTGACATTCAGATTTAACTGAGTGTCCTGTATTTTACCGGGTGACCCTAACCAAAGAGTGGGCAGCAGGGAGGGAAAGGCGCTGCACCTGACACCCTCCCCGCCCCCCGCCGGGTTGCAGGTCTGAGGGAACTAAGAGCTGCCTGGACTGGGGGTTCTGGTGGACATCAGCCTCATGGCTCACAGTGTCTGCTGTTTGGGGGCCCACCCCTGGCGGGGCCTCACCCGACTAGCTCCTTTCTTCCTGAAGCAACCCTAGGCATCGGGGGAATACTATTTCCATTTGCAGATGAGAAAACTATGCACAAAGAGGTTAAGCAGCCTTTCCAAGGGCCCATGGTAGTAAGTGCTGGAAGACAGAGTCTATGGTCCAGTATAAGTGGGGTGTCACCCGAGCCCACCCCCAGCCTGCTGCCATCAGTGTGCCCGCAAGCTGGGAGGGGGGACGGTGGCATGACTGCTGCTGTTTTTTTAATTTTTTTAAATTTTTTTAAATTTTTTTGTTTTTTTAAAGATTTTATTTATTTATTTGACAGAGAGAGACACAGCGAGAGAGGGAACACGAGCAGGGGGAGTGGGAGAGGGAGAAGCAGGCTTCCCGCTGAGCAGGGAGCCTCATGCGGGGCCCGATCCCAGGACCCTGGGATCCTGACCTGAGCCGAAGGCAGACGCTTAACGACTGAGCCACCCAGGCGCCCCTTGCTGCCGTTTTTAAGAGCAAGGAAACCAAGGATTAGGGAGACGAAGGGCATGCCTGAGATCACCCTGCTGCTAGTAATGGGACCTGGGGCTTTCTTCCTGCCACCCCCAAACCCCGCACCCAGGGCTGTTCACATGGAACGAGGGAGGGGCTGGCCACAGGCCACATTCATCTTTCATACAGTGGTCCCCGGCCCCGATCTCTCAGTCCAGCCAAAACAGCAGCGCCATCAGCAGTCAGAAATGGGGGATCTGGGGGGTCACTTGAGAGGCCGGAGGGGATGGGACGGAGGGGGAGCCCACAGGGCACCTTCCCACTCTGGTTTCCAGCCACCATGGCTGCCGCCTTTCCTCGTTCTCTCGTATGAGGGGAGGGAAAGGAGAAGCCAGGAGGCCCTGACCCGGATCAGATACTTGAAATTTTCAAATGGAAATTTGGAAAAGAAACTGCAAGTGTGAAGGAGGAACAGAAGGAGGGGGGAATATCTGGACCCAGGGGGGTCCATGTGATGCTCAACCCCAGCACCTGTGAGTGAGTGTGTCTGTGAGTGTGTGTGTGTGTGACAGAGCGAGCGAGAGAGCACAGACTGGTAGGAGCAGGGTCCCAGGGAGGTGGTGCCCTGCTGACCGCAGCCCACCCTCCCCGCCATCCAGGATTCCCTGGGCGGGAACAGCCGCACCGTGATGATCGCCCACATCAGTCCCGCCAGCAGCGCCTTTGAGGAGTCCCGGAACACCCTGACCTACGCCGGCCGGGCCAAGAACATCAAGACCAGGGTGAGGGCCCTTCCTGGGCCAAGACTGAAGCCCCTGGAGGCATTCCTGCCACCCCACTCCACTCTCTCTGGAGCTGGTCACTGTGGCACTGGCCTCCATCCCCAGACCCGTGTCACCCTGTGCCCTTCTCCGCACCTTCAACACCTGTGCACCTGCCAGGAAGGCCCACCGCTCCCGAGGGCACCCTCCGCCTTGTTCAAGGTCATGCGCCCCGTGCCCCATCTCCTCCCAGCCCCACTTTTCATTTTCAGATGCCCACTCAGACGTTGACATTTTCAAAGCCCCCAATCTGTCAGGCAGCCGATTCCGAGCACTTTCATACATCCCCTCCTTCGCTCCTCCAGCGAGGCCAGACTTCCGACACTCCCATCTCGCCGTTCAGAGAAGTGAGGCTGAAGGAAGTTAAGTGACTTCCCAGCTGGCCAGTGATGGGTGGCCCTGAGACTAGAAGTGGCCCTGCCTAGCTTCCGAGCGCACGCTGTCACCCTCGGGCAAAGGCGTTAGAGTCCCCGCGGCCTGCTGTAGGAAGCCTCTCTGGACCCGTGTGCACGGAAGGGTGGGAATGGACACTCGCCAGATGGGACTTACGAACACTCCGGCAACACTGCACTTTGCCAGCCACTGTCCCGGGGGCTTTGTGTGCTATTCCAACCCTCCAGGAACTTAATGGGAGGAGGAGACATGTCCTTGCATATTGATAGTTCAGAATATTATTAACAGCTGGCAAGTGATGCCAACAGTAGGTGCTGAGGCAGCGAGGAAACAGGAAGCGGGGGTGGGCTGGTGGGATCATCTGGTAGAGCTCTTTGGGGACTGTCAGTGGGACTCTGAAGGATGGGGGGGACACTCTAGAAAGGGGGTCAGTAGCAGTAAGCATAGAGGTTTCAAGGGCAGGAAGGAGATGGTATCTGTGATAAGGTTGGGAACAACAGGATGGTTCTTCAACCAAAGCAGAATGTTCCCGGCGGAGCAGTGATCAAATGAAAATTGAGAGGGGCGCCTGGCTGGCTCATTAGGTTAAGCATCTGACTCTCGATTTCAGCTCAGGCCATGATCTCAGGGTTGTGGGATCGAGCCCCGCATTGGGCTCCGCGCTCAGCGTGGAGTCTGCTTGAGATTCTCTCTCCCTCTCCCTCTGCTCCTCCCCTCACTCATGCATTCTCTCCCTATCTCTAAAATAAATAAAATAAATAAAATCTTGTTTTAAAAAATGAAAATTGAGATAGTGGTGGGCCCAGGTGAAGGAATTAGAGCATTTCTCCTGAGCAGTAGGGAGCCACTGAAGGTTGATGAGCAGAGGAAGCAGCATTTTAGGAGTAGGGGTCTGGCAGAGGCACGGAGTGTGATAGGTTTGGGGGTCGGAAGCCAGGGGGGCCATGACCGTCATCCAAGAAGACTAGGGGGCAGAAAGAGAAAGAAGACCCTGCAGGCTGGCCCCAGAATCTGGGGTGACTGTACCTGCCCTGCCCCCGTGCTGCCCCCCACAGGTGAAGCAGAACCTGCTCAATGTCTCCTACCACATCGCCCAGTACACCAGCATCATCGCGGACCTGCGGGGCGAGATCCAGAGGCTCAAGTGCAAGATCGATGAGCAGGGTGGGCGGGGCCAGGCCCAGGGCCGGTTGGAGAGGGGTGACATCCGCCACATCCAAGGTGTGTGCATGGGTCTGTGTTCGTGGGAGCCCATCTCAGGCAGCCCTCCCAGCCTGTCTCAAATTGCTCAGGGGTCAGGTGGTGCCGGGTTCAAATCCAGACTCAGGCTTTTTCTGGGCAGGTGGCCTTGGGCTAATCATTCAACTGCTCTGAGGCTTCTGTTCAAGTGGCAAATAGAACAGTGATCTCTGTTTCAGAGACTTATCATTAATTAAGATTATGTGAGATCACACAAGTGAGAGATATGGGAGCATTTAGCTGTGGAGTGGGGGGGGGGGGCCCACTCCGGGCTGTGAGGCTGTGCTCAGCATCACTGGAATGGGTACCATTCTCTTGTAGATCTGTGTATTTGCTATGGATGGTTTCCCAACAGATGGCAGTAAAGTGTCTAAGGGGCACCTATGGGCTAGTGGAAACCCAGTTCATACAGAGGAGCTGGAAATCACCTTTGGACCACAGCCGGAAGACTCAGTGTGGAAGTGGGTGTGGGAGGAGGTAGTAATCTAGGAGGTCTTTTGGGAGGAGGTGGTTGGACAGGAAGTGGTTTGGGAAGAAAGGGATGAGGGAGGGCCCCATGTAGGCCCAGATTTTCCTGGCCTGACCCTCCCTCCTCCACTGACTTCCTCCACCCCCACCCACTGGGCAGCCGAGGTCCAACTGCACAGTGGACAGGGTGAGCAGGCCGAGATGGGGCAGCTGCGGGAGCAGCTTATCAGCGCTTTCCAGGAGCAGATGGACGTTCGGAGACGCCTGCTGGAGCTGGAGAATCATGCCATGGAGGTCCAGATCGACACCTCCCGCCACCTGCTCACCATTGCCGGGTAAGCAGCCCCTGCTCTGGGGCCGTCCAGGTCCCACCCCGGGCTTGGGACAGTAGCCGCACGCTATGGCCACTATGGTCTGACTCCCCTGTCTCCCTGGGGTGGGACCGCGGCAGCTGGGAGCATGAGAAGTCCCGCAGGGCGCTCAAATGGCGGGAAGAGCAGCGGAAGGAATCCTACACCAAGGATGACAGCGAGAAGGACTCGGACACAGGTGATGACCAGCCAGACACCCTGGAGCCCCCAGAGGTGGCCTCAGCCCGGGAGAGCATTGCCGCCCTGGTGGGGGAGCAGAAGAAGCTGCGAAAGCAGAAGGTGCCTGGGGCTGGGGGCAGGGGAATGGTTTTGGAGGCCCAAGCCAGAAGGGCTGGGGGTGGGGTGCAGGAGGACTCAGACCCGGGAGCTCAGGCCTCAGATCCTCTGTGACCTTGCTAAATTCCTTCTTGTGCCTCGCTTACTCATCTATAAAATGGGAGTAGTCGTGGTGCGGTCCTAGTGGGGTTGTAGGGGAGATTAAATCAATGCCTTTTGCATACCAAGGACTCAAAAAATGGTAGTCAGTATTTTAATCAGGGCTTTCCAGATAACGGGATCTTTTCCTTCTGTTCTGGAGCATACCCAAACCAGGGGCTTCGGGGCGCCATGATGAGCTCTGAGGGCATCAGATGGGCTGGGGTGGGGCAGATATCCATGGGGCTGATTCCAGGGGCAGGCTGTGGTCCGGGTGGCAAGAAGGTGGGCACAGAGGGGCCATTTCGGAGCAGCCCCTGGTTGCAAGACCCAAGACACAGCTTCGAGGGTTAGCCTCAGAATGGGGAGCTCGGGGGGGCTGGAGGGGCGCGGACGGACTCGGCGGAGGGCTTGGCCGTGGGGGTGGGACCAGCCCCCCTCACGCGCCCGCAGCCTGGCGCTGACCCCCAGCCGCCCCCAGCTAGCGCTGGAGCAGCGCTGCCGAGACCTGCGCGCGCGGGGCCGGCGCCTGGAGGAGACGCTGCCGAGGCGCATCGGCTCCGAGGAGCAGCGCGAGGTGCTCAGCCTGCTGTGCCGCGTGCACGAGCTCGAGGTGGAGAACACCGAGATGCAGTCGCACGCGCTGCTCCGGGACGGCGCGCTCCGCCACCGCCGCGAGGCCGTGCGCCGCCTGGAGCAGCACCGCAGCCTCTGCGACCAGATCATCCAAGGCCAGCGGCAGATCATCGACGGTAGGCCCCGCGCGGCCGAGCCACCCAGGGGCCCCCCCTTGACCCGCGGAGGGTCCCAGGGCACGCGCTGAGCCCTGGCCCTGCCCCCTGCAGACTACAACCTGGCCGTCCCGCAGCACCTGGAGGAGCTATATGAAGTGTACCTGCGGGAGCTGGAGGAGGGCAGCCTGGAGCAGGCCACCATCATGGACCGGGTGGCCTCTAGGGCCCTGCAGGTGGGAGCGTGGGCAAGCCTGGGCCTGGGTCTGAGCACCTGTACTGATGGAGGGGCTGATGCCCTAGGCAGTGCCTGCGGGGAGCTGGGGTGGGGATGGGACCAGGCTGGCCGGCACCCCAGGGAGTCAGCTCCCCTTCCTTCTTACCCCACCCGAGGAAGGCGCCTGTCCCAGGGCATTCTTCTCTGGCACTCGTGTATCCCGTGTGAGCCAGAACACAAACCCACTGCTCTCCCCAAACTCCTAAGCCAGGTTACAGCCCTGGCCACCTAGTGTGCCTTTCACCCTGTGCTGTCCCCTGGTCCGGGACAAGTCTTCTGACTGCCCTGCCACCCCCCGCACCCTTCCCTCCCCAGGACAGCTCATTGCCCAAAATTACCCCAGGAGGAACCACGCTGACACCGGAGTCTGAGCCGGAGAGTGTGAAGACGCTGAGGTCCGAAGTGCAGCGCCTGCAGAGCAGTGTCCTCCCTCCCCTCAGCACGGAGAGGTGAGGCCAGAGACCACCTCCAGCCAGTCCTGCCAGCCTGAGCCGCCACCTGCTTCACCGTGTCCCAGGGATGCCAACCCAGATGAGGGTTGATTGGGGAAGATGGGGCAGGAATGAGAAAGGGAGGAGACGGCGAGTCTGGAGCCAGGACGCCTGGCTTCTCCCTTCACACAAATAGCTCTCCCCTGGGGTGGGGCTGGGACCTCAGTGGGACCAGCCAGGTCAGTAGCCATCCATCCTCCTCTGCCAACCTCAGTGAAGCCAACCGCGTGTTCAAAGCCAGTCCCCGAGCCTGGCAGGTGAAGAGCTCCTCTGTGCTCACCCCACCCCCCATCCAGATCGGCGGCCTGGTGACCCAGGAGGTGAGCACTGAGCACCGCTCGCCCTGGGTTCCACTGCTGGGGGGGCGAGGGCACAGGGTAGACACCCAGGGGTTGGGAGGGAGCCCTCCCCAAATGGCCCTCACCCCTGAGGCCCCGCTGTCTCTGCTGAGTAAGACCTGGGGTCTAGTGCTGGGTCTAATGCCTTTGTCTTCTCAACCACTTCCCCCTGCAGGCCCCCACTCAGGACAGCCTGGTCAGCCTGAGCAGCCGGATCAACTCTTCCCCCGACAGCAGCGAGAATCTGTCGGAGATCCCCTTGTCCTACAAAGGTGTGCCCCTGCCAGCCCTGTCAGCGTGAGCCCAGCATCATCTAAACTGTTCCGGGCCACCCAGTCCATGCCCTCCTGCACTGCTGAATGCACCCACACCTTTGGCGCTACCCATTCTATAAAGAGACTCCAGTGCCCAGAGAGGATTAACCACCTGCTCAAGGACGCACGGAGAGCTGAGGGCACAATCAGAAGTCAGAATGGGGAACACATGACACTTAAGATCCTGTTCCCCCTTCCCACCCAGTAATAATTCTAAGAGCAAATACAGACGGCATCCCTACCCCCAAGCCCATTTTCTCAGTTAATCCTCATAATAAACCTATGGGGTTAGTTTCTCCATTCCCAATTTACAGAGGGAGGTAAGGCTCAAAAACTTGCCCCAAGTTTCTTAAATAGCAGGCAAGTGGGAGGGCTGGAATTGGGACCCAGGCCTTCTGGCTCTGCTCATTTCCTGCCTTGGCAGGAGATGGGGTGTGGGAGGTAAGGGAGGGGGAGGAATGTATGGTCTTGACCCCTACATTGGGTGCTCCTTCTGTCCCTCTACAGAGAGGAAGGAGATCCTGACCGGCACCAAGTGCATCTCAGTGAAGGCTGCTCGGCGGCGCTCGCGGGCTTTGGGCACCGAGGGGCGCCACCTGCTGGCACCTGCCGGGGAGAGCAGCAGCCTGTCTCTGCACTTGCCGACCAAGGCTGACGATTCGCAGCCACTGGGCCCTCTGGCCTGCAAGCGGCCGCCAAGTCCCACGCTGCAGCATGCTGCCAGTGAGGATAACCTGTCTAGCAGCACAGGCGAGGCCCCATCCCAGGCAGTCGGGCATGGGGGCGATGGCGCCGGGCCCTGGATGCGTGGCCAGAAGAAAAGCCCGGGCAAGAAACGGGAAGAGTCACTGGAGGCCAAGAAGAGGAAGCGGCGGTCCCGCTCCTTTGAGGTCACGGGGCAAGGGGTGAGGCAGAAGACAGGGGATGGGGTGTCTGCACTCCTTCATTGTGGATGGGGGTCTGGGGGCTCCTGCACCACCCTCCATGCCTCTGTCCCCCAGGCTGGCATAAGGGGCACACAGGGCTGGCATATGGGACAGATCCCTGTAGCAGATCCCATACAGCTCTGACTCACCTCACTGTTCTCCAACCAACACAGCTCTCCCGCCCCAAGACACACCTCCTGGGGCCCCGTCCCATGGAGAGCATCTCGGACCATAGGGTGCCATTGTGTGGACACCCAGCACCTGGTATCCGGCATCTGGGAAAGGTCATGCTGCCTTTGGCCAAGGTCAAACTCCCTCCTAGCCAGAGCACAGGTCAGTACCAGCAAGGGAGGGAATGGGAAGGGGGGGCCCTTGGCCAGCCCAGGGAGGAGGCATGTTGAGCTCCCTCCACCTAGGGCTACCCACTACTGGAAACCAGGTCCTCACAGAATATTTGTGGGACTGGCATCTTGGGGTTGTGCCCTTAGGGAGTTCAAGGCCACTGGGTGAACAGAGAGGGAGTGGGAGGAATTCCTAAGCCCCTGCTCCCGGCCCTTCCCCTGTTGCAGGGCCTGGGGACTCCTCACCCCTCGCTGTTCCGTCCAACCCAGCTGGTATTTCCCGACGGGCTGCCCGTGGGCCCCGCCTGGCTCACAGCACAAGCACCCATGGCAAAGACATACGCTTCGGGCATACCTGAGGGGCCCTGCCTGGAACAGCCCTCCTGCCCCCAAGACTGGATGGGGTGTAGCAGAAAATGGGAGATGGAGGCTGGGTAGAGGTGGGTCACCTGCGAGCCGGAGCTCAGGATCTCAGAAGGCTGGGGCCCACGAGACCCAGGAATTATGAGGGTGCCTGCCCAACACCTCCATGCTTTCAGTGCCACTGGGGAAGGTAGGTGAACTCAGGAGGCATGGCCAGGATGACAGGACTTCCTGGCCTCCCAGCCCTGGATAGAACCCTGTTGCCAAAACCCTGTAGAGACCTGTGGCTGGACTCGGCCTTGGAGATGGGAGCGGGAAGGAAGCTGTTCATGGGACGGGGCCCCTGGGTCTACATCTGGGGTAAGGGCATCCCGGATGGTTGGGGAAGGAGCCAACAGTCACTTCACATCCTATGGTTGGGGCAGAGGAGGGAATCTGGTTTTGTTACTTGGTAGTGTAACAATAAAATGCCATTTGGGTCTTGATGGTTATGTTGGAAACTAGACCTTGTCTGGAATGTGGGATGGCCGAGACTGATTAAGAGGCAAGCCAACGCCTTCCTCTTCCCTCCCCGACTCCCCATCTCCCTCTGGTTACACTGAAGCAACCTACAAATACCTGGGGGAGAGGGGTTTTTCTCTAGACCGTCCCCAGGAAGGGTGGGCCTGGCAAGGTCTGTTCATGCCCCATCCCACCAGCCTTCACACCTGCCTGGGCTCCCTCCCATGGGAGGTCAGAGACTTGGGGTGGCTCAGACCATAAAAAGCCTAATTACCCGAATGGGGGTGGGAGGGTGATACCCTCTGGAAGTCAGGGCTCAGAAATTTCCCAGCTAAGTAAGCCTCTTGGCTTCAAGGTTGGAAAACTCCAGCAAGGGGTCCTGGAGTCCCCCCAGTTTTCCCAGGCTGGCCCATTAGGTTGCTCTTACCCGCCCTGTTCCATGTGGGGGTGGGGGAATCCTCGGGAAAAGCTAATGAAAGATAAGGGACCGCCACACCTGTGGGACCCTCCTGGGGCTGTTTCTACCTGGGAGCTGGGTGGTTCAAGCATCCCCTCGGCTCTCTGAGCATCAGTTTATTCAACCAAGAGCGCGGCCTTCAAGGCAGCGGCGAAATCAGCTCCTGAAACCAGGCACCTGCTCTACCACCCCTCACCTGGCCTCCACCCCAGCTCCAAGGCCACCGGCACCTGGCCACCCAGGGGGCCAGTGTAGGCACCTCCAATCGCCACACACACACCCCCTCAGACCCCGGGGGGCCACCCACCCATGGCAGGCGTCTGTTTCCCACTCCTGAGGTGTCCCCGCCCCGGCCCCGCTTGGCTACTTGGGGGTCCGGATGAGGGTGTGGTAGACCGGCTTGACGATGAGGTGGAGGTGCAGGGCGTTCTCCACCAGGTACTCGGAGTTGCGCCGCTGCAGGTCGGCGTGCGCCAGGAAGTCGCCCGCCTCCTCGCTGCTCTGGTGGAAGCTGTAGGCGTGGCGGACCAGCAGGCGGCCGTGCTGGCGCGCCCCCACCAGCACGGTCTTCTGGAAGCTCACGCCCGCGGCGTCGCCGCCGCTGGTGGCCGGCGTGACCACCAGGCGCGGCCGGCCGTCCTCCGGGCGCGCGGCGGGCAGCGCGGTGCCCGCGGTGTCCGCGTAGACGGGCCGCAGGCTGACAGGCAGCCAGCGCGGCGAGAAGAGCACGTTCCACGTGACCCGGCGGCCCGCGTCGTGGCCGCTCGGGCCCAGCTGCGTCTGGAAGCTGGTGCTGCGGTCGTCCCGGGCCGGGTTGTTGATGACCCACGGGGCGCCCCAGGCGGGCGCGAGGTAGTTGCGGGGCAGGAAGGCGCTGCCGTTGACGTCGAAGAACTTGGCGAAGTGCAGCGGCGAGGCGGCGTGGAACTGGTAGGCCTGCAGCAGCAGGTCGGCCACCGCCTCGCCGTGGCGCGCGAGGGCCGCCGAGCGCGCCTGAAGCTGGAAGAGCTGCGCGGGCGGGATCATGGGGTAGCGGATGGCTCGCAGCGCGCGCTCGGCCACGGCGGGGGGTGGCCGGGTGCGGCCCAGCCACGCCTCGAGCGCGTGGAACAGCTCCAGCTCGTCCTGCAGCACCAGGTCCGAGCGCGGCAGGAGCTGCGCCAGCAGCTCGGGGCTCACAGCGCCCCACTCTGCGCTCGCTGCCACGGCCGACAGGTTCCAGGCCAGGAACTGTAAGCAGCTCTGGCGCAGGGCTTCGTCCCCGGTGCTCACCGCGTAGTGGTACCAGCCCACCGCCGGGCCCGCGCCGCCCGCCAGGTGCGTGCGCATGTAGTCGGCCACGCCGCGCTGCAGGGAGGCCACGCCGTACTTGGTGGCCAGCCTGTGCAGGGGGATGGCCTGGGCCAACAGCACGGTCAGCTCCCCGCAGTAGAGGTACCTGCGGGAGGGGCGCGCAGAGATGGGGCAGGGGCAGGGCGGGGCCAGCTCTGCCCCCACCCCAGACACGCACACACCCCAAGGGGCACCCGGCCTTGGGTGGGAGAGCATTGTGGTCAGGGGTGCAAGCGGCGCAGTGGGCCCCGAGGCTTCCTGTCTTAGTCTCAAGGACCGTTTCTTGTGGGGACGGGGAAACAGCATGTAGTTACTGAGCATCTACTAGGCACGGAGGTTTAGGCTATAAAACAAACGAGGCTCCTGCCATTGTGGGCTTTATAACCCTGGGCTCAGATCCATACCGTACTTGCAAGTGTGGGCAAGTCATTTAACTTCACTGAACCTTATGCCAATCATCGGGGAAACGGGGTATCAGGGTCACTGTGACAGCTGGGGGAGAGTGAACTGGACTTGCTAGGAAGCAGGCCATCGAAACAGGTTAATTCCCTCCACCCTCCTCCCCTTCTTGCCAGCTCATCTTTCTCACTGGATCTTTTCTATTGTGGGTCTTGCTCACTCACTCCCTGTCCCCATCTGCTCCCATCCCTCGGCTCACCCTTCCTGCCAGGCCCCTACAGGCACACGCTCCATGGGAGTGTGGCAGGAGCTGCCCATAGCTGCACCAACACCCAGGTCTCCCCTTTCCCCGGCATTTTAGCCCCACTATTTGCTTCTGGGAATAAAGATGGGTCTCGGCCTCCCTTATAGTGGGCATGGCCATGTGACTAAATTCTAGCCAATCAGATGTCAGCAGAGGCCCCGGGTGGGGTTGTGGGAAGGCTGCTTTGATAGATCTGACGCCTGGGGAGAAGACCCCGTGCCCTTCTGTGTTAACGCTCTTCCTACTGCCTGGTATTCTGCAGCCTTCTTGTCTACGCCGTTCAAACAGGGGCGCCTGGGTGGCTCAGTCAGTTAAGCGTCTGCTTTCAGCTCAGGTCACGATCCCAGGGTCCGGGGATGGAGCCCATGTCCGGCTCCCAGGGAGCCTGCTTCTCTCTCTGCCCCTCCCTCTGGCTCTGCTCTCTCTCTCAAATAAATATATAAAAATCTTTAATAAACAAACAAACTGTGAAAACCGGGTTCCTCTCTCCGACGATAGTGTGAATGGTGCTCCAGCCGGTGGGCTGGGAGCAGGGGACAGGAGAGAGAGCTGCCTTACCCCCCCCCCGCCCCCGTGCCGCCCCCCGGCCCGGCGGCTCAGAAACCTGGCCAGACACTAAAGCCACAGGGAGGCTTTAAAATAAAAAAAAATAATAATAAAATAAAAAATCACTGCTGGGCCCAACCCCAGACCCGAAGCGGACGATCCAGAGCGGGGTTCGGGAATCTGCAAGTTTTGCAAAGCCCTCAAGACCAGGCCTGGAAACAGAGCTTGCAGACAAGGGCAGGGAGTCACGCGACAGGGCAGTGGGAGAAGGGATGAATATAAGGCGGTGGCACGGTCATCCTGATGACCTGCGGGAGGGAATGGACACAATGTCCTCTGAGGCGCCAGCGCTTCTGGGAGCCGGGGAGCCGAGGAGCCAGGGCCTGGGAAAGGGAGGGAGGCGCCCCCTAATCCTTGCCCACCTGATGAACTTGTCGAAGACGGCAGCACAGTCCCGGGGCTCCTGAAGCGCCACCTCGCTCTGGTTCCTCAGCAGCTCCCGGAACAGCTCACTGTGCAGGCCGAGCAGCAGGCGGTGCGTGTGGAAGACGCGGACCTCGTCGGTACCCACCGCCTGCACCCGCAGAACCACGTCGCTGGCGTTGCCCTGCCTTAGCAGCTCCTGCAAGCGCTGGAGCAGCGTCTGGGAGTGGTTGATGGGGGTGCCCGTGGCCTCGCTGCCCACATCGGCTCTCTGAGCTGCGGCAGGAGGGAACGCGGCACGACTGAGAAGGCCCCCCGGGCCCAGGGAAGGTGCCAGCCAGGGGTGCAGAGGGACCAGCTGGAGACGCTGCGCTTGGGTGGGGGCAGAGGCCGCGTGCATTCCTGTGTGTGCCCGTGGAGCACGCAGATGCATGCTTGTGTGTGTGTGTGTGTGTGTGTGTGCGCGCGCGCGTGCATGCACAAGCACTTCCCGGGTGGGGAAGCTTGTCAGCCTGACCCTGAGCAGCGCCCCCCCGAGAGGATGCTCTTGCAAGGGGCCTAGACTCCTGGCGAGGAGAGATCATGAACCAGTGTGGGACAGAATGCCCCAGAACCGGTGTCCATGACGCCAGAGAGCCAGGCAAGGGTTGAGGCACCCCACCCCTCTCACCTCCTGAGACAAGCACCAACCAGCTCCTTTGATGGGCGTTAAGTGCACAAATAAGCACTCTAGTTTGCGACTATGATGAATAAGGGAAGTGAGAGTCAGGGTAGGGCTACTGGAGGGACAGAAATCAGGGATGGCTTCCTGAGGAAGTGACGAGAAGGAGCCAGCCAGAGGACGGGCGCCAGCCCTGCACAGGCCCTTAAAAAGGATGGGCTGGCAGCGATGGGAGCAGCGAGAGGGTCAGGGAGGGCCAGAGCACTGACTGGGAGGGGTGAGGCCCAGCGTGAGAGGAGGGCTGCGGGCAGGAGAAGCTGTCTCCTGGCCCAGCTGCCCTCCTGGGTCCTGACCTCTGAGACTTAAGTCCACTGGCAGCAGGTGGCTGGTGGGGGACCAGAGAAAACACAGAGGGTGAGCTGGTGTTGGAAGGGGACTCTCAGGGCACCTGTGTGTCGAGCCTGCCAGGCTGGCCACCCTGGGCCCTTCTCTTGTGTTTCCAGGGAATGCTGTGAGGGTCAGATGGGGACACGCACTCTGTTACAGAAAACTCAGGGACCGAAAAGGCTGCCAACAGCTTCCCCAAACAGAGAACAGTGTGAGGAGCCTCGGAGGGAGACAAGGTGGGTGTCTGACAGCAAACCATGAGCACCTGCCCCGACACACGCACACGCACACGCACACGTGCACACGAACGCACAGGCCCATGTGGACTCCCAGAGAGAAGGCTCACATGAGAGCAGAGCATCTGTGTATATAAGAGACAGGGAGACTGAGGGAGAAGGGGAGGGTGAGAGGTGGGTGGGCAGTTAATTTCCCAGCCCTCCCCTCCCGAAGCTGTCACTTGACAGCATTCCACCCGGCTGCCAGGGTGCCTGGGCCCACCTGTCTGGGACAATGCACAATGGACGGTAGAAAGGTCTTCTTGTCTGTAAGAGCCCCGCCTGCCTCCCCAGCCCTTATTCCCCCAGGCAGGCGGCCCTCCTCCGTGGAGCTGGACACCGCCCCCTCCCGGCCTCCTGCGGCTAGGGCCGAAAGGTCCTGCCTCTCTTCCCTGCCCTCCACCCCCACCCCACCCACTGCCCGCTCACCTGCTCGAGAGGCCAGCCCCACCAAGGTCAGGATGGCCCAGAAGCTGGCCCAGGACCCAGGCTTGGCAGAGCCCAAGCGAAGCATCTTTGTGCCCCGCCCCTGAGCTCCCCGGAGGGACAGCGAAGCCCAGACCACTGTGCTCACATCCCTCCTCCTTATATACGATTCAGCACAAGGGGATGGCACCCCCCCTTCCCGGCCAGCTTCCCTCCCCCCACCCAGCCTCTGCTGAGGATTGGTGGAAACTGGCCCCAGCTGTTGCCCAGGCAACCACTTAAGCCAGAGAGCGGCAGCCTGGGGCTATTGTGCTGCCTGCAGGCCCCCGAGGGGGACAGATCCGGCACCCTCCCCCACGTCTTCCACCACCCAGCAGAGCTAGTCGTTTCTCTCCTGGGAGATTTTAGGCTCTCCACAGGGCAGGCCAGGGGCTCCAGGACCTCTGGCAGCTGCTGGCCCGGAGGGTCCCCAGTCCCCATCCCCAGCCCCCGGCCCAGTGTCCGTCCTGGCACAGAGCGCTCTTGGCAGCATCTTGGCTAAAGTGCCATGGTGAGCGGGCTACAAAGGAAGGGTCTGGAAGAGGGGAGAGGAGGAGCGGCTCAGGCCCCCATCCCTCCCCTTCTTCCATTTTGGGGTGGGCTAGCTCTTCAGAGAGCCGGGCAAGGGTCTCGAATAGGGGCCCACTGGACAACTGGTATCATTTCCTCTTCCTTGTCGAACATGTTCCTGGCCTGCTCTGGGGAGGGTGATGGGCCTTTAGGGAGGTCCCCTGGGGACTGTGACCATCATCCCCCAGGATCAATGTGAACCAAGATGGCAGGGCTGGGCCCGGAGCAGTTACACACTGCGTCGTGCCCCTCTGAGTGGGAGGCCTTCTGCCCAGAGCAGGGCTGGCCCCCTTGCAAGAGGTTGGCCCTCAGCAGACAGCCCACCCCCCCCTTCCCAACCAGCACAAATCT